>NC_041403.2:129219072-129394072 GCF_900747795.2 Erpetoichthys calabaricus
CACATAATGACTTCATTAAGTGCTTTTGGATGCATGAATGAACACTATCACAAATATTTTCCCTTGATCCAAATAAGAATTATGTTTATAATTCTGTTTTGTTCATTACTTGATGTCAGTTCGGTCTTAACTGTTAACATTAATAAATATAATGTAAACCCCTTTTTGAGTTGTCATGTTTCCTTTCATAACAAATGTTATTGTGTATATATCATTAGTAGTTTTTAGGTATGTTTGATTGTAATGCAAAAAGTACATACTACTATTGCAATGTTTGTCTGCCCATATGTTCGCATGAAACAACTCAATTCCCAATTTAAATTAAATGTAGCACACTTAATTCTTCAAGGAAATTTGTTTGCAAAGAAATTTTTGTTGAAACATCTTGAAGACAATGTGCTGAGTAAAGTTTTGAAATTTCAAAACCTTCCACTGAGAAGCACTGCTGAATTTTCAAAAGCATTTTAAATATTGTGTGACTTCAATTACAGATTAGCTTACTGTTTCAAATTTATATTGACAGAGGTTACCACAACTAGCTTTTTTATACAATCCCCCTACACTTGTTTGACAGATGCTACTGATTATGTAACAGTGGAACACCTGCAGAGTCATGTGCTTCATAGGATATCTGCATATGTGGCTTCTCCAGCTGCATACACAGACCTTTGGTCACAGCAGCTCACTTTTCCTGGTGTTTAAAATTATAGAAGGTAAATTACATAATGTTCGTAAGTGAAAAGAAAAACAGCTTTAGAAATTAAAGAAAATGGGAAACCCACTACCTAATTGTGGTTCTGTGAAACATTAAGTATACACTGATTAAGTGTGCACTCAGAATTTTATCTAAACTAAAAACAACCTCCCCACTCTACTGTCTACAGATCATAATGATTCAATGTTTCTCTGACTGTAAAATGTATCTACAAAGCACCACAATGACCTATTATCCATTTTGGTCAGATGCACCCAACAATCTTAGATTAAAACTTCAAACATCCATTGGGTACTACGAAAATCTGTATGTATAAGAAATTTAAAGTACAATTAGCCACAGACCCTCCACATCAAACATTTTTTCATCATGAGTTGGAATCTGTTATCTGTGAAAACTGTTTCATATATATGATGCAGTACAACAGCAGCAAAAAACAAAGTAAAAGAACCATATAAATATAATAATATGCTTAAACTGCATTCACAAAGATGTTAGTAAAAGAAGCTGAAGACCATACATGCTGAAGAAACACTCTTACCAAATAAGTTAAAAGGACCAGTTATCTTAGTCAATAAACTTTAACTCTGTCTCTGCAGAAAGCTATTTTCTAGTCACCATAGTCAAACACAACAGAAACTGCACTGTCACTGATATTTAGTGAATGTCTAAGATATTGTGAAGTTTAAAATACCCAGGGTCGTGAAATAAACAGATTGACACAAAGCTTGCAAGACACACTTCACAAAACATGTAACACTCTGTATATTGGAGAAAATATTCTCACTCAGTCTTTTATGAGCACATCTGTGCTTTTCTACGGTTTCATTGAAGACGATTAAGTACATGCTGTGTCTACATAACAGCCATTTTTAAAAATACAATAGCTAATACAAAAACTAAACTCAAATGAACCCAAAATAAAAACTAAACTATAAATGGTTAACAGGACCTAAAGCTAAACTGAAACTAAAATGAAAGGTGAAAAACAAATAAAATTACTAAAGTAACTGAAAAAAATGATACAAAAAAATACCACTGCAGTAAACCTAGCACTGACTCTTGCATGACCCTATTTCTAATATAAATAATTGAAAAAATGTTTCTTGCACTATAACCCAAGTCTGTACCATGGTATGAAACGCATACAGCCCTGTATAAAACTTTAATGATCAACAAGATGAACCATAACTATTGATTTAATAGGATTTCAATACAGACACTGCATTAAAAAAAACAGGACTGACTGTAACTTGCTCAAATAATATAAAAAACATAAGGTAAAAAAGGGTTTACACAAAAACAAAGCAAAGGTCATCTAATATCCCTGAATCTGGATTTTTTAAAAGAGAAAACCCCACCAATGAGAAAGAGAGGAAGGCCAACAACCAGAACAAAACTGTTAAGAGTAGATAGATAGATACTTTATTAATCCCAAGGGGAAATTCACATACTCCAGCAGCAGCAGCATACTGATAAAGAAAATATTAAATTAAAGAGTGATAACAATGCAGGTATACAGACAGACAATAACTTTGAATAACGTTAACGTTTACCCCCCGGGTGGAATTGAAGAGTCGCATAGTGTGGGGGAGGAACGATCTCCTCAGTCTGTCAGTGGAGTAGGAAAGTGACAGCAGTCTGTTGCTGAAGCTGCTCCTCTGTCTGGAGCGGATACTGTTTAGTGGATGAAGTGGATTCTCCATCATTGACAGGAGCCTGCTCAGTGCCTGTTGCTCTGCCACAGATGTCAAACTGTCTAGCTCTGTGCCTACAATAGAGCCTGCCTTCCTCACCAGTTTGTCCAGGCATGAGGCGTACCTCTTCTTTATGCTGCCTCCCCAGCACACCACCGCGTAGAAGAGGGCGCTCGTCACAACCGTCTAATAGAACCTCCGGAGCATCTTATTGCAGATGCTGAAGGACGCCAGCCTTCTAAGTATAGTCGGCTCTGTCCTTTCTTGCACAGAGCATCAGTATTGGCAGTCCAGTCCAATTTATCATCCAGCTGCACTCCCAGGTATTTACAGGTCTGCACCCTCTGCACAAAGTCACCTCTGATGATCACGGGGTCCATGAGGGGTCTGGGCCTCCTAAAATCCACCACCAGCTCCTTGGTTTTGCTGGTGTTCAGGTGTAGGTGGTTTGAGTTGCACCATTTAACAAAGTCCTTGATTAGGCCCCTATACTCCTCCTCCTGCCCACTCCTGAACAGCCCACAATAGCAGTGTTGTCAGCGAACTTTTGCACTTGGCAGGACTTCAAAGTTGTATTTGAAGTCCGATGTATATAGGCTGAACAGGACCGGAGAAAGTACAGTCCCCTGTGGTGCTCCTGTGTTGCTGACCACAATGTCAGACCTGCAGTTCCCGAGACGCACATACTGAGGTCTGTCTGTAAGATAGTCCATGATCCATGCTACCAGGTATGAATCTACTCCCATCTCTGTCAGTTTGTCCCTAAGAAGCAGAGGTTGGATGGTGTTGAAGGCGCTAGAGAAGTCCAGAAACACAACTTACAGCACCACTGCCTCTGTCCAAGTGGGAGAGGGATCGTAGTAAAGAGAGAAAGTAGTAAAGAGAGAAAGGAGTCCCCCCCCCCCCCATATAAATGCTTTATGCTAGTAAAGACAAATGAATAGATAAAATAATAAATGAATAAAGATAAATGGAGTAAGAGAGAGGAGAGAACCTGCTTCCTCAATTTACCGTATTTTTCGCACCATAAGACGCACTTTTTTTCCCCCAAAAGAAGGTTGGAAATGTCTGTGCGTCTTATGGAGCGAATATTGCGTCAGAGACCATGATGTGTATTACCTGACAGAAGTCGACATCCAGGGGTAGAGGGCGACAAAACTCACTGATACGTTACAGGCATTCCCTCTGTGCTTAGAGGAATGTTAGACTCATTGACTCGGCATCTAATCCTTGCGTATGTGTGAGTTGCGAAATTTAAACAAATGTACACAAAGGCAAGATGGCATTGACATCTCATGAGGGAGCGAAGCGAGTGCAGAAAACAAATGTTTTGCGCATTATCTCTGAGTCGGACTCTGATTTTCAGAATCTGATTTTGTTGAGAGTGATCAGGAGATCGAACAAGAGAGTGAGGAACTGGCATCAGCTAATCGGGACACCATTTGTGCAGCCAATGCACCTATGGCAAGGTTCGTGTGGGAGGAATACCTAGACATTGATCCGTGGGTGCCAAACTGGCTACCGGACTTCACAAGACAGTATGGCTTGCTGTTGGACTCGACAGATTACCAGCCGCTGGACTACTTCAGGCTGTTCTTTCCTGAAGCTCCCTTTGAGCTACTGTCAGATGAGACAAACAGGTATGCAGAGCAATTTTTTGAATCAAGGGCAGTGCTTGCACCGCATTCTCGTTTTTCAAACTGGAAAAACGCAACAAAACACGAGATGAAGGGCTTTGTGGCATTACAAATATAGATGGGACTAGACTGGCGATATAACTTCAGGGAGCATTGGTCCAAATGTGCATGATGATAGGTATGTGCTCCTGCAAAGTGACTGTGAGCAACTGAGCTTCATAAATTTTGACACTAGCGGTGAGGAGTTCTTGGGGTTTCCATAAAACTAGAAGAGTGCTTGAAACTTAAAGTCTCTCCTTATTTGTTAATGACAGTGATGATGTTTCTTAATACCACTGTTGAATTTACATGGTTGAAATATTATTCTGCTATATTTTATTAAACATATTAGTACACCATTTGGTTCAGAATATTTTTTTTTCTTGTTTTCCTCCTCTAAACCTAGGTGCGTCTAATGGTCAGGTGCGTCTTATGGAGCAAAAAATACGGTAATTGCTTATTCTAACATGTTATTATTGATTAGGTCCTGCACAGATCCAGTAAGTGAGAATTAGATTTTTTCCAATTTCCAATAGTATATAACATCAGATACCCACTGACTGAAAAAAGGTGGGTTTGGGTTCTTCCAGTTGAGCAAGAGAAGTCGACATGCTAGTAGTGAAATAAAGGCAATTTTTTTTTTTTTTTTTTGTGTCCTTCTCCACTTTGAATCCATCTGGGAGTACACCAAACACAGCTGTTAATGGATTAGGAGGGATTGTGACACCAAGGCTATCTGATAGGCATTTAAAAGATTTCACCCAGAATGATGTTAATTTGGTACACACCCAAAACATGTGGCCCACTGAAGCTGAAGCTTGATTGCAATGTTCGCAGGTTGGATCTTGCCCTGGAAACATCTTGGACAATTTTAAACAAGATAGATGTGCTTGATAAAAGATTTTAAGTTGAATGATTGAATGTTTTGAACATATGGAGCTAGAGTGAATTCTGTGTATGGCTGCCTTCCACTCTGTTTCTGAAATGTTGTGTAAGAGATCCTTTTTCACACTGTGCTCTGGGATCTTTAAAAGGAAGGGACTTTAAAATGTTTTTATATATTATAGAAATGCTCTCCCGAGTCCCCAAGACTGATCCAATATCTCTTCTGGAACAGAAATAGGTGGGTGGTGAGGAAAACTGGGCAGATTATGTTTACTAAAGTTTCTAATTTGGAGATGTTGGAAAAACTGTGTTGATGGGAGATTAAATTTAATTGTTCATAGGATGCAAAGACATTATTTATATACAAATCTCTAAATGATTTAATCCCATATGTTTTCCAAACATTAAAAACTGTTAAGTTCGATAGGGGGGAAAAAGGTGCTTATCATATTAACTTAAAGTGCTTCCTAAATTGGTTCCATATTCTGAGTAAATGAAGGACAAATGGGTTGCTAGTATATTGACAATACCTTGTATTTAATCGTGCATAAAGCACGGAATATAAAGAAGTGCTGCAGGATTAAATTTTTGTTGAAGACCAAGCTAGTGCGTGTTCATCTATTTGTGTCACTGTCCAGGTTTTTATAGCTTGCATGTTTGCTGCCCAGTAATAAAATGGAAAATTAGGTACAGCCATGCATGCCGCTTTCTGATTTAAGTCGTTGTAGGGTCACCTTTTGCATGCGTGGATTTTTTGAAATCCAAATAAATGAGGTTATCATTAAATCTGATTTCAGAAAAAAAAATTCGCTAATGTATATAGGGATGTTTTGAAATAGAAACGGACTTAGGGAGGATATTCATCTTCACAATGTTAATTCTTCCTGCTAAAGTAAGATGGAGGGTAGACCATCTATGCACATCTTGTTTAATTTTATCCATGCAAATGGTAAAATCTTGTTGAAAAAGAGCTTTATGTTTACTTGTGATGTTAATCCCTAGGTATTTAAAATGATCTGAAACGATAAAAGGAAAGGCGTCCAATCTAATGTGGTTTGCTACAGAATTCGCTGCAATGAGCACACTTTTGTACAAATTAATTTTAAGTCCAGATATCTTTTGAAATTCTACTAGTGCTGTTAGGGCTGTAGGCACACATATTTTGAGTGTCGGTGTAGTATAGCGGGTCCACAGCTCAGATCAAAGGCCACTTTTTAAATAAATAATCACTGCACTCGTGACTTAGAGAGGGTGCATGGTAGTGTGGCCGGAGCAGTTCCCGGGTGATTCGGACTTTCCTCGCTTAAGTGCACAGGTGTGAAGTCGTCCACATCCATGATTGTTGCCGGGAGCTGCTAATTGCCACACCTGATCCACGTCCCTGTATTATTTAATAGAAGCGCGAGGCGTATGAAAGGGAGGAAACAGGAAATGAAAGGAGAAAAAAAGAGGAAGTAAAAAAGAATGAGAAAGAACGGAGGTTAAAGGAGAAGGCGGCAGCAGGAAGGAGAAAGCCAGTACGTGAGAGCGAGAGCAGGTTGGACGGTAATGCAGCTGGTAGCAGAGCCCCGGAGGAGTGTTTGGCTGACTCTTGGAGGGGGCAGATTGATCGACTGGCCGTTGTAGGAAGCGGAGTCGAGGAGGCTTTGGGCGTGTTGAGCCCCAGCGTGAGCACCCTGGACGCTGGGGGAGGCACCCAAGTCTCTGTCCGGCTGGAACCCGACGTAGCCGGGGTTCGGAGGGCTACCCGACCAGAAAAGAAGAGGCTGCATTTGCTGGTTGGGCAACTCCCCTGTAGCGGGGGCTGAATGGGAGAAGCAGGGGAGCCACCAGTAGAAGGCTTTAGTTTTAAAGAGACTACTTTCAGCCATTATTTTAACCTCGGCTTTTAAAGGATTTTTTTTCTATTGTGTTTTTAACCTCCACCCTTTCACCTGTTTTTATTGGATTATTTATTTAATGACTTCTCTGAAGCACTGCATTATTTATTTGGACACTTTTGTTTTTGATATTGCGGTTTTTAATAAAAGCACTTTGCACTTTTTGCACCATAGCCTTGCTTTGTTGTGTCTCACTGTCCAGCTCATCAGTGACATTTCCAATGATGTCAGGTTCGAGGGCTCCCAGAAGTAAGATATATACAGTACCATATCATCAGTATATAGTGATATTTTCTGTTCAAGTCCTTCTCAGAAAATCCCTTTTATTTCTGATGCATTCTGAAAGTAAACACCTAATGGCTCAAAAGTAGGGCTCAAATAGCAGGGGTGACAATGGGCATCCTTGTCTAGTACCGTGTTCTAGTTTGAAGTAGTCTGAAATAATGTTAATACAAACTGAGGCTTCTGGACTGGTATACTGTAGTTTAATCCATGCATACATGTTCAGGCCAAACCCAAATTTATGTAAAGTGGTGAACAGGTAATCCAATTCAATCTGCATCCTAAGAGGAGCATTAGACTTCGTGAGTGAATATATTAAATTAAATAGGTGTCGAAGATTGGAAGCCAAATGTCTAACTTTAATAAATCCTAATTCAGAATTAAACCTAGAATTAACTGAAACAATTATGGTATCCATCAATTTCCCCACTGGAATCTCAGCTGCTTTCGAAGTACTCATATGCATTTAGATGCTGTACAGATAAACACTGTACCTTCTTGGGTTCTTGAAAACACTTTGCCTTCAAGAACGCAATTCCTGCTACAAATTTTATATTTTCTCATTTGTTTTTTGCAAGCCTACGAAGTATGCTACTCTAGCAACTGTTTAGAACATAAACTTCAAACAATAAACAGCTGAAACATACATACAGTATGATATACTGCTCAAATAACGTATACACTGCACAGCAAACAAGGGTAGTAAGGATGTATAAATTTACTCAAAAAACCTGAGGGAAAATATTTAAATTAACATTATTGTAAAGAATTTAAGTAAATTTCATTAGATGAATTCATCAGTAAAATGAAAATTGCAAAAATGTCTGTATAACCATGTACATGAGCATACTAAGCCAGGGTAATAAATATACTTCTATGTGAAAAACTGCAGTTTTCTAGAAAATGGTCTCAGGACAGTGAGCTGTACTTGCATAATCCTTAAATTATGTGAACTAACTTCTTACTCCAATAATAGCACATTGTACTCAAAATCTCAACATTTCTTGATTTTTCAGCTGTTAGCCAACTGCTAAGGCATTTAATCATAACACAGTGTACTGAACTTAAATAGAAGCGCACTATTAAATTTAGTTATTTCAATAATAGTGTGCGAGAAAATAGTATTTGTATATTACAATATTTTAGCTGTATCATTAATGCATCTGAAAATTTTTTTTTCCTCTTTTAAAGGCCATCTATCGTATGGTAGAAGCAATGTCATTTACCGATTCTTGAATCAATCCTTCAAGGCTGCTGAAAACACATCCCAGGTGTGTTCCGCATTAAACCAGTTAAGAAAACGCCAAGGGTATACAAAAGCGGTCATCACGGAAAAGGGCTACTTTTAAGAACCTAAAATATTTTCTAAACTTAACACTTTTCTGATCAGTACATAATTGCAGTGTTATTTCATAATTTTGACATCTATTATTCTAAAATGAAAAAAAAATTTCTATAAAAAGATATTTCCAAACTTTTTACTGTTACTTTAAGAAGGCACTGCCACTAGTGTAGGACTGAGTGATAAACCAGTCAATAAGGTATACTGGATGACATTTTTACCATACGGGCTAAGAAGAATAACAAAAACCTTTAAACATTTAAATATGAAACCCTTACTTTTACGAAATTTGCCTATCTGTACTAAGTAAAATGTGATTTTGTAACTGCTTGTGTCTTACACTAGTGTCGTTTGTATGGATTTTTATGTGAAATATGTATGAATAACTTGAAATGCAGACATACCTATATGAACATAATATCCTAAGAGAGACTGTTCCTTACTGGCCAGGCAACATAGTTTGATATCTTAGCTCAAAAGCATCTGTTGGCGCCATCTACCTGCATGAGCAAGTAATGAGTTATAGATAAAACAACTGATAAGTCATAGAACCACATTGTTTCTTGTATAAGAAAGCAAAATTGGGCTAAATAATTGTATCTGCTGCCAAGATTTCAATTAGAATGGTTTTCTTTTTTATTTTCCTTTTTGTTTTGATTAAAATTTATTGAGGGTTTATTTCTAAAGTCTAAAATATTAAACACTCATAAGAATTACCATTTATTTTAATAAACATAATTATTTCTTAAACAAAACTCATCAGTTCCATTCACTATAGCTTATTTAAAAAAATGTATTTTAACATATTTAACATTGAAAATATAGCATCATTCTGTATTTTCTAATCAAAGTACTCATTTTGGTACTTGGCACTATTCCAGAGTGTTTGTGAACTACTTGGTATCAGTATCAGCTGAGAAAAAAAAAAAAGAGTCTTCAGTGTTGAGTCAATTTTAAGATGCCTTTCTGTGCTGTCCTTTAGATGTGAAACTTTGAACCTGCTTCAGTCAGCATTACTGAAGTTAACTTTTCACTAGAGTGGTAATCTGAACAAGCAATTAGGAGTTAGGTGTTTCATGTTCAATATATGTATTCATTCAAATACATCCAATTACGGTTTAAATTGTGGTGTCAGATATTTCAAAACAACACACAAATGGCATTAAAATGACATTAACATGCCACATTCATAATAAAAGATTCAATCTTTCTTACAGTGGTGTGAAAAACTATTTGCCCCCTTCCCGATTTCTTATTCTTTTGCATGTTTGTCACACAAAATGTTTCTGATCATCAAACACATTTAACCATTAGTCAAATATAACACAAGTAAACACAAAATGCAGTTTGTAAATGGTGGTTTTTATTATTTAGGGAGAAAAAAAAATCCAAACCTACATGGCCCTGTGTGAAAAAGTAATTGCTCCCTGAACCTAATAACTGGTTGGGCCAGTTAGACAGTAGAATTCATGGTTCCATCTATCACAGCAAGCCTTCCAGGTCCTGAAGCAGCAAAACAACCCCAGACCATCACACTACCACCACCATATTTCACTGTTGGTATGATGCTCTTTTTCTGAAATGCTGTGTTCCTTTTACGCCAGATGTAACGGGACATTTGCCTTCCAAAAAGTTCAACTTTTGTCTCATCAGTCCACAAGGTATTTTCCCAAAAGTCTTGGCAATCATTGAGATGTTTCTTAGCAAAATTGAGATGAGCCCTAATGTTCTTTTTGCTTAACAGTGGTTTGCGTCTTGGAAATCTGCCATGCAGGCCGTTTTTGCCCAGTCTCTTTCTTATGGTGGAGTCGTGAACACTGACCTTAATTGAGGCAAGTGAGGCCTGCAGTTCTTTAGACATTGTCCTGGGGTCTTTTGTGACCTCTCGGATGAGTTGTCTCTGCGCTCTTGGGGTAATTTTGGTCGGCTGGCCACTCCTGGGAAGGTTCACCACTGTTCCATGTTTTTGCCATTTGTGGATAATGGCTCTCACTGTGGTTCGCTGGAGTCCCAAAGCTTTAGAAATGGCTTTATAACCTTTACCAGACTGACAGATCTCAATTACTTCTGTTCTCATTTGTTCCTGAATTTCTTTGGATCTTGGCATGATGTCTAGCTTTTGAGGTGCTTTTGGTCTACTTCTCTGTGTCAGGCAGCTCCTATTTAAGTGATTTCTTGATTGAAACAGGTGTGGCAGTAATCAGGCCTGGGGGTGGCTACAGAAATTGAACTCAGGTGTGATACACCACAGTTAGGTTATTTTTTAACAAGGGGGCAATTACTTTTTCACACAGGGCCATGTAGGTTTGGATTTTTTTTCTCCCTAAATAATAAAAACCATCATTTAAAAACTGCATTTTGTGTTTACTTGTGTTATATTTGACTAATGGTTAAATGTGTTTGATGATCAGAAAAATTTTGTGTGACAAACATGCAAAAGAATAAGAAATCAGGAAGGGGCAAATAGTTTTTCACACCACTGTATATTTATGAGGATGTGATAAATTCTGTTAAGTGAGCAAAACATGCTGAACATAGTATAGTTCTTAATTGGCTTAATAATACAAGCATTAACTATAAGAATTTATAGGCTGCTTTGATTCTGGATTTAAAATTTTTAGCGTATACTGGCTATAATTATCATTGCTTCTTCTCCTTTCGGCTGCTCCCCTTAGGGGTTGCCACAGTAGATCATCTTTTTCTATATCTGTCTGTCCTCTGCTAAACTTGACAATTCTTTTTGTTGTAATGCAAACATCTTCACAAAAATGAATATATGAAGTTCCACCATCAGTGTATTTGTGTATGTTGGAGGTGGAAGCTTTGAAGGCACTCCAGCCTGTACAGGTAAAGCAGTCTTGAAGTTCCTCTATTGCCTTGCTGGACCACTTTCTAACTGTTCTTTTCACCGACTTCACAGTTTTCAGCTTTTGTTTGTAAGCAGGATTAAGGTGAATCATAGAATGGTAAGAATTACCAAAGGGGGCACAGGACAAATTATGATAAGCATCCTCTTAACAGTAGAATCCCTGAAGCCTACGAAAAAACACATAATCCTGGGCCACCTTAAATTCCTTAGCAACTCTCCATTTGCGTCTTTTGTTTTGCAAATGTGTCGATAAACACAAGCAGCCTGCTATCCCATCCCCTTAACTGCCGCAGCTCAATTCAAGACAAAATGTTCTCCCAGCTCAAGTCTGTTTGGGTGTGGGTGTGAGGTGCATGGAGATGTATATGGTAAATAATATATTGTTATTTGGAACACATGCATTTCATGTGTGTTCCGTGTCTACAACGATTTATGTAAATGTAGGATGACAGGAAATGCAAGGCAAGAAATGTTGAATACATACATACCTAAAACAAACTTTTTTCATTTTATATGTCCTTGCCTGGCCGGGACCCCACTTTCTTGAGAGGGGCGGGGAAGCAAGTGTGGGCAGAACATTACCTCCCCCAGGACGCTACATGGCAGCCTCCATGGGGTTGCAGCAGTGCTTCGGACTCCTACAGGACTTAATGGGAGATGGAATTGTCTACAGCCCTGTTGGGAACCAGGGGCGCTACAGTTGCTCCAGATCCTGCATGGGCGATCCTTTCACCACACCCAGAAGTGCTGCCGGAAGTAGATCATCAAGCACCTGGAGCACTTCCAGGTAACACAGAAAAGGAGCCAGCAGACAGTACTCAGGAAGCCAGAGTCTGGAGATGAAGCTTGCTGAGGAGGAATGGAGGAAAACGAAAAGAAAAATAGAGAAATAGAATACTGTGCTGTGAGTGTGCTTAGTGGGACTGGGTTGTGGCTTGTGGGAATGAGAAAGAAAAAATTGTGTATTTTTTATAAGTGCTTCCTGCATCTGTCTAAACTTAACACACAGTACTAATGACAAAATTTTGACATGAAGTGTATGATGTGTGAAGACTGTAGTCCAAATATCAAACACACACTTTCACAAAAGGTACACGTATAACAAGTGCGCTTTTATTCAAGAATATAATCTAAGTAAAAGAAATCGGGTTAGGGTACAACGCTGTCACGACTGCATGGGTGGTGCAGAGGTAACAACTAGTGACTCAATCAAGAAGTTGTCGGTTCGATTCCGAGTACCTCCTAGAAATACCGTAGTGAGCTGCTCTTATTGTTACAATTATAGAAGAAAAACATTCACTTGATTGGAGTCTGTAGCAGCCGGTGTAAATTGGTGGTACAGTGGAACCTCTGTTCACGAACGTCTCGGTACACGAAACCTCGGTTTATGACCAAAAAGTTCGCCAAACTTTTGCCTCGGTTCATGACCACACACTCGGTATACGAACAAGCCAGTTTCCCTTTCGGTTTGTGCACACTGATGATTTCTGCACGTGTTGCATTGTTCTCGGTCAGACATGCGTGCGTGCTTTCGCTGTGAACTCTGTGCTCTATTTCATTTCCCTTCCGGTTCGTACGCGCCGATTACTGTATTTAAGCACGTGTTCAGCCTCTCCCTGTTCATTGTTCTCAGTCAGACGTGCATGCTTTACCTGGGAACTCTTTGTGCTCTACAATATTTCGTGTGCTTTTGCAGTTAACCATGGCTTCTAAGAATGTGAAGAGTGGTGAGAAGAAAGTTTTGCAGAAAACTGAAATCGAAGTAAAGAAAGAAATTATTGAAAAGTATGAGTGTGGCGTTCGTGTTACTGATCTTGCCGCCGAGTACAAGAAGTCAAAACCTAGGATTTCGACTATTCTAAAGCAGAAAGAATCTATTAAAGCACCTGATGTTGCAAAAGGAGTTACTGAGTTAACCAGGCAGAGGCCTCAAGTGCTGGAAGAAGTGGAAAAACTGTTTACCAGTCAACTCATTTACCAATTTGAGAATTCCTCGTGCTTTCAAGTAGCACAATGTAAACAAAGCCAGACTGCCAGTGATGTGGAGGAAAACACGAAGGGCTGGGTCACAAGGACTTTGTTTTTGGAATGGCTGCACGAGGCTTTCGCTCCCACCAGCTAAACAGCTAAAAACACCAGAAACCCAAGAAATCACAAGAGAGAAAACACCTAAAGGAAAACATCCCTCCATCGCGGAGCCAGACTCTCCCTCAAAACTGTAACCTCCTGTCCACCCATTTTCTCCTCACTTCATGCCAGACCTTGACTCATGCAAGGTTAGTTTTCTTGGTGTTTATGGTTAGTTTTTGTATTACAGATTTTTCAAATGTTCCTTTTTTTCCCCCCGTGTTTAAAACTCATTAAAAAAAGTGTTTGTACAGCAATCGGTTGCAAGGCTATAGCGCGAACTCCTGTAAATGTTACTTTCTTGGTTGCTTGTGGTTGGTTTTTAAATAAAGTTCGGATTTGTTCAAAAGTTCCTTTTTTTCCCCTGTGCTTAAAACTCATTAAAAAAAAGTGTTTATACAGCGATCGGTTGCAAGGCTATAGCGCGAACTGCTGCAATGTTATAGAGAGAGAGAGCGGGCTCGCGTGCTGCTGAGAGAGAGAGAGAGCACGTGCAGCTGAGAGTGAGCGAGCCTGCTCGTGCAGCTAAGCTGGGAGCCTTGGTATTTGTGTTAGTGTTATTCAATGTTTTTACATTAGTTTACTATTACACTGTGCATTCTACGGAGTAATTAACTATATTTGTGCTTAAAAATCTTTAAAAAATATATTTACATACAGTTCGTACGGTCTGGAATGGATTAATTGTATTTACATACAATCCTATGGGGGAAATTGCTTCGGTTCACGACCAAATCGGTTTACGACCAGAGGTTTGGAACGAATTATGGTCGTGAACCGAGGTTCCACTGTACTTGTAAAAGTTAGCATTTTTTTCACTCAGTTTTTTTCCTCTCAGTTAAAACCCTTTGTTTTATTGCAAAGTTCGGTAATGTGACCCACTCGGTACAGTGTTAAGTCGGGTTAAGTCCAATGGAGTCGGGAATAGAGTTATTCATCCACGTTTCGGTAAAGCACAAAGCAGATAAAAAAAAGAAAAGTCAGTTTTAGCAAGTATTAATTGCTGCAGTTTGTTGACTTTGTTCTCCAGCAAGCACACATTAGATATATGCATTTGCTACCATTTTATATTTAATTTGAAAGGTTCTGACATCTACAGAAAATTTGCTTGTTTTTTCAAAAAATGTTCAAAATGAAAAGGGGTTTAGGAATATTAGGAATTTAAAACAATTACTTTTATATATCTCTCCAGTAGGAATATACAGGAGATATATAAAAGTAATTGTTTTAAATGCAGTTTGAAATTCCCAATGCTTCTGAGATGTAGATATTAGTACACCAGCATGTATATCACTATGTCCACTTAGCGATAAAACCTTCCAACACAAGGCTCCTCAACTTAATGAACTGTTATGATACAATATGTATAGTTACATAAAGTGAACCCGTATGTTTTCATTTTTAGGCTTTCTTAGCCTACTAATCCATGCTATTTTGTTTTTTTTAACAGTGTAAAAGCAGACTAAAATTTAATGTTGTTGTTTCTTAGATAAAACATTTTACTTAAAATCAAAAAATATCTGTTCTCAAAATGTCAAGCCCTTACCAAAAACAAGGTTACACTTAACTTCTGTCATACAAAGAAATAACACCAAATGATAATACTGTAACAACTATTTTCTTAATCAATTCCCACTTGAGAATATTACATTCGCCCTCCCGTTACTGCTTTTGGTTGATGAGTCTACTACTTTTTCCCCTCTTAAAGTCATTAATACCAAGCACAACTTTTCTTCCATCAGTAGTCTTACATCCTCCACTATGAGATTGTTAGGGATATGACATTCACTAAATAGTGCCACCTGCTGACCAGAAGAATACCAACATGCTGATCAAATGGCCACCTAAATATACAAGCATTGTTTTGCCCACTGGCCTCGAGCAATGTTCACAGGAATAATGTAAACCAGGTTTCACTCTTAGCTGTAATTTATGTCTTTTCTGCCCTGTATAAATTTTGTTTACAAAGACAAAAAGGTAGGCAGAAATGCAATATTTATTGATATGTTCCAATGTTGGCTTTTCTTCTTCATACTGTGTATGTGTAGTACTGAAGTATTATTAGGTCTACTCTGCAACTGTGGAATAAATTGAACAGAAAAAGATAATCAAATCAGTAATTGCAATGTGCATGGCAATTGTCTACTAAAATTTCATGATTATGACAGCCGTACTCTTGATCAATTAAGAGAAATAATGCATGCAATACATAAAAAGGCAATTAAACAGTAATAAAATTCTTTGGCAACTACTGTATATTCATCATCGACTATTAGAGATTATATTAATTGTTGCCACACAACTGTCTATTAAAATTTTAACACACACTATGGAAAAAATTCAATCTTTATTTGGAGTTAGTTAAAACCTTATAACAATGGCAAGATGTAATTAAAAAGTTTAATGTATTACAGTCATGCTTGAAAGTTTGTGAATGCACAGTATGAGATTTAGTTTTAAAAAAACAAAACAAAATGAGCATTTATTTAAATGAAGAAACAATTTGATTTAAAAAAACTTCTAATTTGAGTATTATGAAAGAAAATATACATTCTGCAAAAGAATATATACAGTATATAGAAAGTATGCAGGTGCAAAACTAAGTAAAACCTTATTTCTATAATTTACACCAAGGTAATCCAGGATTGAGTGAATAAAAGAGTTATCTGAAATGATGGTTAGAGGAAGCAAAAAAGCAGCACAGTAAAGAATCCTTAGAGTGTAGAATAATGAGTCAAACAAAAAACACATTAGGAGAACCACAGAAAAAAGCATAGGATGCTCAGCGGCAACATGTTAAAGGTTATAAAAGCAACCTCAAAAAAATTCAGGCACCATAAATCAATTGTTAAAACACTATAAAAGTTAAAGTAATTTAAAACAAGATATTAGCTTGAATAATGAAAGCAACAAAAGTTGTCCTTAAATAACATCCAGAAATTTACACACCTCCCTATGCCATCTAAGGCCTCTTAAAAAAAACAAATTAAAAAAATACCCATCTGAAGTTTGCCGGAGAGTGTCCAGGCAAGGCTGAAGAGTTATGGAAGTCTGCTGTCTGGACAAATGAACCAATAATTGAACCATTTGGGCACAAATAGGCCCACAATGGGCAAACAGTCAAAACTGCCCATCACCAACAAAATATTTCCCTATTGTCAGACATGGTCACAGAAGTGTCCTTTATTTTTAATTCTGGCAGCAGGCGATGTGACATCACCAAGGGAACAATGAATTCTGAAAAAACATCAAGGGATTCTTGAAGTGTCAAGCCATCAGTTTAAAAACTCATGGTGGGCATAAAGCATATTCAAGCAGATTAGCATTGTTATTCTTCACCCAGTGTTAAAGTATACCAAGTATATAGTACATCTTATATTTGAATTGATAAAATGTAGCTTATGGTGGCTAGGTTTCATACACAGCAGATTGCAAATCAAGTCATGAAAAAATATTAGTTGATGTGTGTTAAAGTGGAGAAGGGCCTGTGATTAACTGTTGTTCAGTTTTCTTGAGCATACCATTTATTAAAACTATTCCCATTAGAGTAGGGTCCAATACTCACCAAAAGAAAAATACGTTAAGGCAAAAATGACCAGTTCTATCATAAAATCACTATCAATTTTACCTTATGAAAAGAGAAAAGCAAATGAAATAAGTTGCACATCTAGCTATTAGTATTAGTAATTCAATAATAAAGAACCAGTAAAAACTATATTCATGCCCCATCCTTGCTATCTGCAAAACATATTCCATAGTATAGTCCTTAGCACTGCATGTCCAGCGCTTTGCTCTTCTACACACAGGTGCATCTCCCATTCTAAATCAATGCTATTTAAAATCAATTAAGTGAGATGCACCTTCCTCATGTAATTAGTTCCAACACTGTTTAGCTGCAGGTTGATAATGTCAGTTTTCAATAATAATCTTAGTTGTAACAGTTCAAACAAATGATCATGTAATTTATTTTTCCTTCCATTCATTCATTCAACTGATTTTTTTGTGTGTATATTTTTAATTTTAACTTACATAACACAGCACACTCTTTTCCCTTACATTGTATTGGGAATCTGAAGGAATGGCTGACAAATAAAAGAGGAAAAGTATACAAGTTGGTGCAACTAATGTTAAGGTAAAATTGAAACAGTAAACTAATTTGTATCAGAAGTTGCACAGAATGTTTCTGTTTTAAGATAGAGGAGTTCGCAGATCTGCCAATGCTTAATTAGAGATTGTGAAATCTCAAAAATTTACACATCCTGCCTAAGATAACTCAACAAATATTTAACTGTCTCAACAAATTTCTTTGTAAGTGTGCCGAAGTGTGCCAAATTTCAACAAAATCAGTCTGCAGGGGAGCCATGTTGTTTCATGTGCACAAAAAGACAGACAGACAAGGTTATCTCAGTACGTGCATCTCCATATATGCAAATACATCTAAAGACTAATATACCAACCAAAGTTTGGCAATTACAGCTTAAATGGAAATATGGAAACGTCCATTTCTCGGATATAAAACACATCCTGTATTTCTCATTTCAAGCTGTAAAACAGACATACACATCTGAAAACACCTTCAATGTTGATATTAACAGAACTGTTAAGATGCATATTATTTTCAACACTGAATCCAAAAGCAAAAAATTAATCAAGAATGTCCACAGATTAGTGATATTAGAATGTATAACTCTCTAAACAGCCCTGCTCCAGGGCAGATGTGCTATATATTCTGAATTGTGTACTCAGATTTTAAAACTGCTAATGTGCTAACATAAATGCACATATGCATATCAAATGCACTTGGATGCATACATTTCTAATGTTCTCTTTTTTGTTTATTATTGCAGTCTTTCAGATCTCTTGATTTTTGTTTGCATTGTCACATACAAGGCTTACATTCCATGCCTTCACTTGTTTTCAATTACAAATACATTTATGGAGTGTCAGTTGGCCCAAAACCTGAGGAAGCTCATGGCTGATCTGGAAAGTCTAAAACAAGCTTCTGGTTAAAGGATGGGGCTGCCAAAAAATTTTTTTTAATGATTAATCAGTCTATGCTCTTAGATTAAACTAAGGACTAATTTTGTCCAAATAATTCAAGGCGGCACATGAATATAGACAGTATTTGAATAATTATTGAAAAATTAATAGAACAGTCTCTAGAGGAAATGTGGCTTTATGCAGAAACTCATTAAAAATACATGCATACATATATGCCATGATCTGAACAAACACCAGAATGTCTAAAAAGAAAAAACTTCTGACAGTCAAAATGAGGCATTATGCAGGCCTATTGTTGTTGGTACAAAGGAGCACTTGAAGATATTCTTGAGATACATCTGCTGAATAATTTGTTGGCTGAAAGTACAGTAATCCCTCCTCCATCGCGGGGGTTGCGTTCCAGAGCCACCCGCGAAATAAGAAAATCCGCTTAGTAGAAACCATATGTTTATATGGTTATTTTTATATTGTCATGCTTGGGTCACAGATTTGCGCAGAAACACAGGAGGTTATAGAGAGACAGGAACGTTATTCAAACACTGCAAACAAACATTTGTCTCTTTTTCAAAAGTTTAAACTGTGCTCCATGACAAGACAGAGATGACAGTTTTGTCTCACAATTAAAAGAATGCAAACATATCTTCCTCTTCAAAGGAGTGGTGTCAGGAGCACAGAATGTCACATAGATAGAGAAAACAATCTCTAGCAAACAAATCAATGGTGCTGTTTGGCTTTTAAGTATGCAAAGCACCGCGGCACAAAGCTGTTGAAGGCGGCAGCTCACACCCCCTCCGTCAGGAGCAGAGAGAGAGAGACAGTTTGTTTTTCAGTCAAAAACCAATACGTGCCCTTCGAGCTTTTAAGTATGCGAAGCACTGTGCAGCATGTCGTTTCAGGAAGCAGCTGCACAAAAGATAGCAACGTGAAGATAATCTTTCAGAATTTTTAGACGAGCGTCTGTATCGTCTAGGTGTGCGAACAGCCCCCCTGCTCAATCCCCATACGTCAGGATCACAGAGAGTCAGCGCAAGAGAGAGAGAAAAGTAAGCAATCTAGCTTCTCAGCCATCTGCCAATAGCGTCCCTTGTATGAAATCAACTGGGCAAACCAACTGAGGAAGCATGTACCAGAAATTAAAAGACCCATTGTCCGCAGAAATCCGCGAACCAGCAAAAAATCCGCGATATATATTTAAATATGCTTACATATAAAATCCGCGATGGAGTGAAGCCGCGAAAGGCGAAGCGCGATATAGCGAGGGATCACTGTACTTGGTTTGTCAGAGAGAGGATGCAAAGCATTGGTCATAATGGCACTAAGTTTTGTTTTCATTCTCTCCTTAGCTACTATGTCCAGAAGTTTGAGAATGTATCCCAAAACTGAGTCAGTATTTTTTAATCAGCCTGTTGATTTGGTGGACCTCTCTTAAAGTGATGTTACCAGGCCAGCACACCACAAACTTGCAAGTTTTGAACCTAGACAGCAGAAAAAAGTCTCCGCTTTCTTAGGTCTTGTGTTTCATCTATTAAAGCAATATAAAAAAAAGCCAAGAGACTGAGGTGCAGAACTAACAAAGGTACTCTTTCCCCAACGCCTTTGTCATGCAGTAGTGCAGGTAAGACTGAGGAGATCAGAGGGCTTAATGTGTGACTCAAATCTTATGTAGGACAGAAGGGTACATTGATTTATAGGGCACTTGGACCTGTTCTGTCATAGCAGATTACATTTGAACCAAGGGGCACCAATATGTTGGGGAGGTATATGAGTTGATTGATTGATGATTGTTTAAAATGTTGAGGGGGGGGTTAACGTGGAAACATTTTAGAACAGGCCTGAGTCTGAACTATACATGAGGACACAAACAATGGTGTAAAAACAAATATGCACAGTAACAAATTCTAATTCAACATTAGGGATGATCTGATCGATCACCTGGCAAACAAAATCAACTGAATTTCACTAAAAAAAGATGATCTGTAAAAAAGCCAATCACAAAAAGGGCATTTTCAGCACCTGCTTTTCTAAGCTTTACTGTAGTTAAGTTATAGTGCTCCTTTACGCAAAATATTACGGTAGTTGAGTCAGCATGCATCACATCTTTTTTTTTTTTTTTTTGGTAGCAAACTGCAGTGTAAACAAACAGCAGTGAGTGGAAGCATGCTGCATCAGTGAACAAGAGGCAACTGGCATTTCACCCTTTACATTTAGGAAGCAGTAGTAACAAACTGAAAAGAAAGTAAATTGGAGAAGTCATCCTTTGCAACTAGACAAATGGCAAGAAAAGCTACTTTAAGGAATTCAGACCTCTATTTTGTCCTTTAAATTAAAACAGACACTGCATCAGGTTTGGACAGCATTTATTTAGTAAAAGAAGCGATAAAGATAAATTTGAAATTGCTGCTTAGTAAACAATAGGCTTTTTAAAATATTTGTACTGTTTATTATTTGCTGTTGTTTGTGACACAGCATTAACGCTTAAAACTATTAAAATGTGGAAGTGCATGTATATTTACATTTAAACAGTGTTTAATTGCGAATATCAATTAATTGTGTGAGAATACATTGTGATCCTGGCACCCCAACGGCACTCAACATTTTTTTCCTCAGAATTCTACACACAACACCCCATAATGACAATGTGAAAAAAGTTTTTGAGGTTTTTGCAAATTTATTAAAAATAAAAAAACTGAGAAATCACATGTACGTAAGTATTCACAGCCTTTGCTCAATATTTGTGGATGCACCTTTGGCAGCAATTACAGCCTCAAGTCTTTTTGAATATGATGCCACAAGCTTGGCACACCTATCTTTGGCCAGTTTCGCCCATTCCTCTTTGCAGCACCTCTCAAGCACCATCAGGTTGGATGGGAAGCGTCGGTGCACAGCCATTTTAAGATCTCTCCAGAGATGTTCAATCGGATTCAAGTCTGGGCTCTGACTGGGCCACTCAAGGACATTCACAGAGTTGTCCTGAAGCCACTTCTTTGATATCTTGGCTGTGTGCTTAGGGTCGTTGTCCTGCTGAAAGATTAACCGTCGCCCCAGTCTGAGGTCAAGAGTGCTCTGGAGCAAGTTTTCATCCAGAATGTCTCTGTAAATTGCTGCAGTCATCTTTCCTTTTATCCTGTCTAGTCTCCCAGTCCCTGCCGCTGAAAAACATCCCCACAGCATGATGCTGCCACCACCATGCTTCACTATAAGGATGGTATTGGCCTGGTGATGAGCGGTGCCTGGTTTCCTACAAAGGTGACACTTGGCATTCACACCAAAGAGTTCAATCTTTGTCTCATCAGACCAGAGAATTTTCTTTCTCATGGTCTGAGAGTCCTTCAGGTGCCTTTTGGCAAACTCCAGGCGGGCTGCCATGTGCCTTTTACTAAGGAGTGGCTTCTGTCTGGCCACTCTACCATACAGGCCAGATTGGTGGATTGCTGCAGAGATGGTTGTCCTTCTGGAAGGTTCTCCTCTCTCCACAGAGGACCTCTGGAGCTCTGACAGAGTGACCTTCGGGTTCTTGGTCACCTCCCTGACTAAAGGCTCTTCTCCCCCGATCGTTCAGTTTAGATGGCCGGCCAGCTCTAGGAAAAGTCCTGGTGGTTTCGAACTTCTTCCACTTACGGATGATGGAGGCCACTGTGCTCATTGGGACCTTCAAAGCAGCAGAAATTTTTCTGTAACCTTCCCCAGATTTGTGCCTCAAGACAATCCTGTCTAGAAGGTCTACAGACAATTCCTTTGACTTCATGCTTGGTTTGTGCTCTGACATGAACGGTCAACTGTGGGACCTTATATAGACAGGTGTGTGCCTTTCCAAATCATGTCCAACTTAATTTACCACAGGTGGACTCCAATTAAGCTGCAGAAACATCTCAAGGATGATCAGGGGAAACAGGATGCACCTGAGCTCAATTTTGACCTTCATGACAAAGGCTGTGAATACTTATGTACATGTGCTTTCTTAATTTTTTTATTTTTAATAAATTTGCAAAAACCTCAAGTAAACTTTTTTCACGTTGTCATTATGGGGTGTTGTGTGTAGAATTCTGAGGGAAAAAAATGAATTTAATCCATTTTGGAATAAGGCTGTAACATAACAAAATGTGGAAAAAGTGATGTGCTGTCAATACTTTCCGGATGCACTGTACATACATATATACGCATACATATACATTCATACATATACATATATACATACATATATCTTGTCACACAGGTGTGCATGGGAGGCATGGTCTAAATGAGAGTAATTCACGCCAGACCAGGGGGTGGAGGAGTGTGCTGACCTTTTATCTCGCTTTCCTGCGGACAGTTCATGGGAAATTCCGCCTGGCCTTCATGACATCACTTTCTGGTTCTGGCCTGTTTGATGATGTCACTTCCAGTCCCGAACCCATTAAGGAGGACCTTCCAGTTCTGGCCCTTTTAATGATGTCACTTCCGGGTCCGAGTCTATGGAGGAAGATCCTTCCAGATCTGACCTCTGTTGAAATCATACCCTATTTTGGCCTTTAAAACCACCATTTATTAAATAGTTGATAAGTTCTGTTTTGGACTCTGTTCTGAGGACATCAGTGCGAGCAATTTACCAAGGAAAATTATAAGGGTGGCTGCCCCAAACCTTTTAATGACTCTTGTGCTTCTTTCTCTCCTTTATATATATATATATATATATATATATATATATATATATATATATATATATATATATATATATAATGTGTGTGTGTTCTTAGAGAAGGGGTGAAAACTGTAGTTAAGACTTATTTCATACAGGTACATTACACAAAAAAATACCAGGTGTAAAAGTACCGGGTGTAAATTTATGCTGACACTGTTAGGGTCAAATCAGAAGGGGGTTTAGAGAGGGAGAACATGATTGTGACCGAGAGAATAAAACTGGAAAAAAAAAAAAAAGCTAACTTTTACAAGTACCATAAATTTACACCCGATCTGACGCGGTTTGTTTTGAAATAATAATGTATAAGTGCGACGATGTTTTCTGATTGGTACTATTCAGGTTATAAAATTATTTCTTCAAAATGTCACATATATTTGTCTCCATTTTTCCACGGTGCTGCACTGACATCATGGACCCAAAGGCGTGAGCTCATTCAGTGCGAGCAAGAGCACGCAGGGGGTGTGGCCAATTGCTGTACGCTACAACATGCCTGACCTGGCAATCAATGCACATGTATTATGCAAGGCATACACAAGGGCCACTGAGAAGAGTGTTCTTTTGCTCACCTTGCAGAGGAACTTCGTCATCGCTTCTTACAAGAAAAAGCGATAGAAAAAGAAAACAAGGATGCAACATTGACAAGCTTCCGTTCCAAGACTGCTGTTTCCTCCAGTACAGCAAACTCAGTTAGTGTCAATTGCCCCTTCAATATAATAAGAACCACAGCATAGAGAAGTGTGTACATTGCAACAGGTACACGTCATAATTGTAGGAAGGACAGTCCTTGGGTGTGTGGAAACTGTTAACATTTTAATTTAATGATTGTATATTGTGCGGGACTGACCTCTCTGTACTATTCTTTCCTCTGCATGTCCTGGAGTACAACAGAAACACCACCATGCACCAAAATGTGGAGACTGAGCAAGATGGAGGAAAAAAGAAAGAAAAAAAAAAAACGCAGTCACTGATTATAGCTGCAAGAAGGCATGCAAATGAATATGAATAATATGAATAATGTTGCATCAGTGCCACAATGTTTTCCGTAATGTTCTATACAGGTCATAAAATGAGTTATTCCAAATATCTTATATACCTAGGTCTGTTTTTTGTCAGTGTGGCTTTGACATCATGGATCATAAGGCGCATACTAATTCAGCATGAGCAGGAACACTCAATAAAACTGAATAAAAAAAATTCAAGTGACGATGTCATACGAAGAAGGAAGATTCACCAGTTTGTGTGTCAGCTTTTATCCCTCCAGATCAGAGAATTTCCAGTTCCTTTATCTCAAAACACCGGTTTCCTCCCACAGTCCAAAGTCTTGCAGGTTGGGTGCACTGGCGATTCTAAATTGTCCCTAGTGTAGTGCTGGGCAATATACCAGTTCATACCAAAAAACGTTTTTTTACTTTTGTTATAATATGGATTTTTCTTATACCACATCACCGGTTTAAATAGCCTAAACAACGTTCAGAAAGTGGTGCAGCAGGAAACTGTTTAAGGGGGGACCTTTTTCACTGCACCGCTAAACACACATGCAACGGAGTACATGCATTAGTGGAGGTATTGAACGGTGAAAATGGACAGAGAACATTCTGAAACTGAAGCTGTAACAGATGATAAAATTGAACATGATGACACAGAAGAACTTTTGCCGAAAAAAGGAGCCATGTCTGTTGTCTGGAGATACTTTTAAAAGGTCAGATGTGGACCATTATGTTTAAATGTGTGAATACTGCTTCTATACTACTGGATAATACTGCAAGCCAAGTTGTACTTGTTTTATTTTTTTCAATACTTTGTAATGTGTAATAGTGTGATGACATGTTGACTTTATTCTTGACATTTATGTCGAGATTTAAGTTGACATGTTGAGTTTATTCTCGTAATTTGTCATTAAAGTAGAACATCGTAAACTAAACATCTTAAAATGAATATTTAATTTACATTTTCTCAAACCCCGTAATAAGTTATGTAGCACATTAAATGCTTTGTGTTAAGTGTTCCCGGAGCTAAGTTAATCGCTATGTGCTTCTTAAAATGACTTCCTCTTGCACTAGGAGGAGGCACAGGCAGCAATCACCACATAGAATACATTAATTTCATGATACTCCTGCTCCCTGAACATTTAGAATGCCAAGATAAATACTTGATATCATTTCCATGATGAAATGCATTAAAGCATGTATTAATCATGTGGGGGCACGGTGGCGTGGAGGTTGCACTGCTGCCTCGCAGCAAGGGGGTCCCGGTGTTCCCTGCCTTGAATTTGCATGTTTTTCTGGTGGGTTTACTCGGCGTGCTTCAGTTTCCTTTCAAAGTCATGTAGGATGTGGGGTTTTGTTATGCTATATCGAACCTGCTAGTGTATGTATTGCTCGTATTCACCCTGGGATATGCTGGCGCCCTGTTCAGGATTTGCTCCTGCCTCGCAAACAATGCAGGCTGGAATGGGCGCATCCCTGAATGGATGGCATAATTAAAACAAAGTTCTAAACACTCCGTGGTCTAACTTTATAACAAGTTTTAATTTCACAATGACGTTTATTGTGTGGTGATTGGTTATGAGGAGAAAGAAAAAGGAAGGATAGGAACTGGGGGTTTGGTATGTCAGACAGAGACAGCACACATGCAATTAAGACAGCCTGCTCAGAAGAACATCCATTGAATTCTGTGTTCATGTCTCCGACCACCAGATCACGAACCCAACATTTACACAATATTTAAGTTAAACCTATGCGATACCCATTCATATATCCATTTTTTGCAGCCTTGTCACACCTACCATAAAGTTCTCTACACTGAACGTACACCTGGGGACCCCTTACTGCAAGGAAGCAGCACTACCGCCACACTGCCGTGCATGTTTAATACCTGCTTTAATGCATTTCATCATGAAAATGATATCAAGTATTTATCTTAGCATTCTAAATTTTCAGAGAGCAGGAATATCATAAAGTGAATGTATTCTGTGCGGAGATCGCTCCCTGCTCCTCCTCTTAGTGCTGAGGAAGTCAGTTTAAGAAGCAAGTAGCGATTAATAACTGGGTCGGGGAACACTTAACACAAAGCATTTAATGTGCTACAATAGTTATGACGGGGCTTGAGAAAATCTAGTAAATTAAATATTGATTTTAGGATGAAGTTTAGTTTACAACATTCTACTTTAATGACAAAACAAACTATGAGAATAAAGTGGAAATGTTGACTTTACTCTCGACATAGTTTTTTTTTTTTCCTTCAACGTGGCCCTAATACGCTTCCGTAGGGCTATATCACAAATAGCATTATAAATGCAAGTTACAGTTTTATTATTTATGCATATAGCTTAGTTTGAAGAAAGGTCCATATTAATGCAGTTTGTCTTAATGATGGTGTTAAAGTTGTCATCACCAAGTTGCACTTGTTTTATTTTATTTTTATTTGGTGAATACTGTGTAATGCACCTGGGCTTGAAGTAATAGTATTATTACTGGAAGTTTCACTATTATTTATTTTATTGTTATTATTTATTAGTTTAAATATTATGCAGTTTAATGATGGTAAAGTTGTTTAAAAATTCACTTTAACGTGTCAGTGGACAGAGATTATTAACGTTAACATAAACTGTAGTTGGTTTACAAAACATATTTACTATTTATTCCTTTTCTAAGACATGTTCAGTGCAATACAACTTTTGACAAGCACCTCTGGATATTTTACTAAGTCTAAATGCCTCGTTGGATGGTTGAAAATATGTTGTCAAAATTTTAGTTTAAGTTGTTTGCAAAATTTGTTCAATAAAAAGGTTCTATATTTTGATTGCAACTGTCATGCAATGTGATTCCTTCTCTTCATTAGTGCTACCCCCTTGAAATCTATCACTTTTGGGGGCCATGCAAACCTGTATTAATACTTATGTGCACATTAAAATGTCTTTTTGTACAATATACAATTCTCATGACAGTGGAATAGGTTATTCTTAGCCAGTCTACTGCAGTAATTGCAGTGGAAAATGTGGTTAACATCCACTCATGCATGGGAAAAAAAAATACCATTGAATACCGTGAAACCGGTATAATTTTGAAAAATACCATGATACAGAATTTTGGTCATACCGCCCAGCACTACTCTAGTTTGAGGGGTTGTATCGTGACTGAGAGAAGTTAAAAAAAAAAAACAAAAAAAAACCTAACTTTTACAAGTACTATAAATTTACACTGGCTGTTATAGACGCAAATCAAATGTATGTTTTTATTGTATAATGTTAACAATATGAGCAGCTCACTACTCAAAATGGTAAATCTGCGCGACACCCCGGATCAATCCCGCAGCCCTTTGATTACAAGTCAGCAGTTCTTACCGTCATGATGCACTAGCACATTTTGTGAAAGTGTTTATTTGATATTTGGACTTCAGCCTTCACATATTATACAGTTATGTTGACATTTTGTCATTTATTACTAAAACATGAAAAACATTTCTGTTTTAACGATGTTTACATAGATTGTTGCAGACATGGAACACACATGAAATGTATATATTCACAATAACGACCTATTATTTCCCCTCTAAAACTCCAGCACTTCACTCCAAAATAATCAATGCTTGAACTGGAAGAACTTACTGCCCTTTATGTGGCGGTGGGGAGGCGGTATAGCAGGCTGCTTGCTGCTCGTCTTGATCGACACATTTACAAGATAAAAGGTTGGACGGAGAAGTGCGAAGGGATTTTTCATAGGTTTTGGTAATTCTAGTGTTAACAAACAATAGGCTTGTTAGCTTAACAGCAAAATTTCTCTATTTTACTTGTAAACTTGTTAGCATTTTAGCCTTATATGTCTTGATAAACACCTTCTGAACTTTGGATAGACTTGTTTCTTCTTTTAAAGGTTTATACGGTGTTCATTATTTATGTGTGTCATACAGTTTAAGTTTTAGTAAATAACAAGTACTGTATGAATAAAATGGTAATCCATATGTATAACACCACCTCAAGAATTAGAAACATTCAGCTGGTATACTGGAAAAGAAATCCCTGTATAAATACTGGGTATAACTGTGTTTAATTGGCAATATTAATTTAATCAATGTGTGAGAATACTTTTTTTTTTTTTTTTGTTCAACAAATGGTGAAAACTAAATTATGGAAGAAATTAATAGGACAGCTTCGAATTTGAGAAAAAAAAATTATTTTCTTGAATGCCATATGTACTATAAATAAATTTCTCTACATATTACTTGAAAAAGTATTTTAAGGGATTTTATTATTTTTGTATTTTTATGGTCACTGACCAATAAGCCTACAGAATTTTATTTTATTTATTATCAGAAATGGAACAAGCAGTGTGGTCTATAAAATTACCAAAAAAAAATAAAAATCTTTTTTTTTTGAAGACATCTCCCTAGTACTAACTTCCAAGTTTTACTGAACCTTAACCAAACAATCCCCATGCAGTACAAGTGAAGCTTTGTGCACATAGGTACATAAAGGTGAGCTATTGCATACGCAATTTATTTCCTAAATTTGACTCAAAGCTGTGACATGTACTATGAATGACCGATCACAGACAACTATACATCATTGGACAGCTCTGAACATTAGCTATCCAATAGTAATGAGACTTTTACTTTTTCTCGACACAAGGAAATATTCTGGACTCCTTGTTATTTTCACTCAACTTTACTTATCCATAGAACCCGATGACTCAATGCTATCTGATCCAAAGTCTTGCATAATTTCAGAATGGATGTAATTTTCTCAAGCTGAAAAAGGAGAAAAACAAAAGCCTTAGTTGTTGGGGAAAAAAGGGGGAAGTGAGGGTCTTAGAAGGGTCTTGATCACTTGGCAATAAAAGTCATGGCGGAAGTAAATAGTTAAGGTGTTATTATTAACTCTGGCCAGAACTTTAAATCACACCTTAACCACACTACTTGAATGGCATTTTTTTTCATTTAGGGAACACTGCAAAAGTTAGACCTCTTCTAACTAGACTACATTACTGTAACACACTCTTAACAGGCCTACAGTACCTAGGAAAAACATTAATAGGATACATTTAGTTCAGACTGCAGTGGCAAGAATTTTAACCAGTAAAAGAAAGTCTCTGCATATCAGTTTTAGACTGGTCAGACTGCTTACCTAGGTTCTTTAGAACTAATTAAAAAATATTAATCGTAGATAAAGCTCTGAATAATCTTGCTCCTTAATTTTTTCAGTGCCTGTCCCTTTATATTCCCAATTGTAATCTTAGATTCTCTAACAACTATTTTGCTCATTATTCCAAGAGCTAAGCACAAAACTGAGGTTTTGCAGTTAGGCAACAAAAACCTGGACTATTTCACCAACAAAAATACTGCAAAATATTAAATAAAAATAATAATAAAAAAAAATCCTAAAAACCCACTTTTAATTTGGGTTTTTCGTAGCTGCATTTTAGCTCCACTAACAGATAACATACTAGTCGCAGTACTTGTAAGAAACACGTAACAGAATACATTTTTCATATCTCTTGCCCTACGTGTAACTTCAGCACCATTCCTCTGAATCAGCATGTGTCTGAACCTCTCCTGACCAGCACGGTCATGAAAAGCCTGCAATTCAGACCCTGTGATTTTGAGGCACCCTGCTCAACTCTCGGTATAGGTTCTGTACCTTGACTCCTTCATATCATGTGTCTCACACATGCACTTCATCTTTCAATCACATCACCAGATTCAAACAGACCAATAACACCAAAGCCAAACTGACCAATCTGACTGTTTAGAGGGACCTTTTTTTTTTTTTTTCTTTTTAAAATAGTCTTTTGGCCTTGAAGCCATTAAATATTTTAAGCATCCCATCAGCTGGAGATTTTCTCTTCTGCCTTCTCTGGCCATCCAATCATATCACTGGACTTATTATAATAATGGGACTTGAAATGAATCTATAATTAAGAACCCTACTTTATCTATTACTTCTATACATGTTTATTACTGATATGTGTATTCTTATTATTGGCATTTCATTTATTCATTCATATACAGTAAGTATTTCAAATTGATGCTTTTCTTTCTTCTTGCATTTTTTCCACTGACATTTTGTAAAGCACTTTGAGCTATATGACTTGTATGAAAACATGCTACAGAATTAAAAAGTTGTTTTTGTGTGGTACACTAGAAAAGTGCATCACTTGGCTGTGTTTATGTGCAGTAATCGAATTTACACAGGCTTGCAAGGCCAACATTAAAGAAAATTCTACATTCACACTAAGAATATCTTCATTTTCATTTTTCACATCTGCAGTCAACACACATCTAAAGTAGCATTAACTCTCAGTTTAGGCATCTGCCTTCAGAGTAAAGTATGATATCCTGCTACAGAACACCAAGCATTTACTACAGCAAAAGAAATGGTTAAAGTAAAGCAAGCATTCCTACTTGGACCAGTATACCCAAACCCACCACTACAAAGCAACTTATAAAAAACACAGTGACTGCACAATTGCCAAAATATTTACAATGCCTTTTTTTTTTTTTTTACAATACACGAACAAACAGGCTAAGCCAACTTGATCAGGGTCTCAATATATATCCAATATAGGGACTGAACTGACAGCCTTGTGATAGAAAACCTAAAGCTTTTGTTACCATTTCACACAATGAAACCACAGAAGCAAGGCCAACTGAAGATGTGGCTGCATTCATGGGTAGTGAACATAAAATAAAATGAGTAGTGGCACATCATTATAAACAGAAAGGGATATGTACAAATGCAAAATGAAAGAGGTGGTTATTTATGGGGAGACTTCAAACTCATTCAGAGAAGTTTACAACAAAAGAAAAGAAGGTTTCTTCTTCTTTTGGATGCTCATAATGTTCAAAGTAATCCTATTGCAAAGTGACCACTGTCAGTCAAATGTACAAACAGTTAATAATGATTTCACTTTGAAGTAGTGTCTAAGTTTTAGATATTAATTTGATTTCTTTCTTCCTCCAAGAACTACATTTTGAGGTTTCTTGCAGATGTTCAAAATCATGCTTGGCACAGTGTAAAATGCCCAGTTAATTGTGCACACTTACATGCAAATGTATTGAGCTAGATTCAGCCTTGATTCGTTTTTTCCACCCCTCTAGTAACAGGTGAATGGAGAGGGGTTATCATCAGAAATACCAATGTAGAACAATCCAAATTATTTAAATTTCCTGTTTAGGAATATTATAGTTTCCTTGTTAATTACAATGATGAGCAATGTTTCAAAAAATACTTCATAGTGGCATAACTTGTGTCACACTGTGAGATTTCTATATAACTATATTAAATGTGTATGCAGACAAGTAATGTTACAATTCTTCTAGCAGCAGTAGAACCAAAAAGGGAAAGTGTTGGGAGTCTCAGTAAAGGCTTCCAAGTACTTACTTGGAACTAAATAGGCAAACCGTTTAACAAATCAGCTTTCACTCAAGACAAAGTTTTCTTAAGTGTTTCTGCATTCCATGTTAAAGGTAAACCAAAAAGGAGCTTAACTTTGATAACAAATAATAAGCCAAACTAGATAAGCTATACTTTAAAATTTTCCAGTGTTCAGTGAGCATAATCTACTTTAATGTTACACTTACTTTAAAAACAAACTCTTTTGGACTCAAAGATTGATGTCAAAATAATCATCTACTTTTGCCTCTTATGTTTGATACAACCAACTCCAGACAATTCAGTGCTTTCTACTATAATGCTTAACATGGATGGAAAACACACTGTAAGGGTGATTGTGATCAGTGCAGAGAATTAATAGATCTTTGATTTCTTTATAATCCTGCATTGAACTGGTGTCTTGTCCTGGAATTGTTCCTGCCTTGTTGGAATAGGTTCCAGTTTCCCCGTGAAACTGATCTGGATAATTGGATATAGAAAACAGATGGACAATTCCTTTATGCACTCTTCAATTCAGTCCTCACATTTAAAATTATGTTTAACTTCAGTAAAAAAGACTAAGTTGGCCAAAAAACAAAGAGAATCTGGTCTAGATTAGCCTGAAACGTAAGAGTACACAATTTTACTGATCTTAACAAGGGTCCCAGGGAAAGCTAGGACTACACTGAGCCAGATATGCATGATAAAAAGTCAAGTAACTTCATTGACGCCTTTGTGTGAATGTGTAAGTAAGGTATTTCTTTTCAATCATTCTAAAACAGCCAGTTTTTGACTGTAGAGATAAATTAAGCTGAAATTTGAACACTTGAATGGTTTTTGCTTCCCTAATACTCTTCCTACTTGTGTGTGGAGATGAGGTACATCAGCTTTTCATAAATTAAGCCACCATAACTTGAGTTATTATTCTAATACTGGTACGCTATATAGGGAATGCATACAGTGTGTGATTAAGTCCTTTTCTTTGCCATAGTAAAAGATGGCAACATTTCTCATGCATTACCTCCTATTTATAAACTAGTGAAACATGAAATCCAAAACAAATTTACTAATAAATTTAAATAAGAGGTATTTGTAGTTCAGTGTTTAACAGCTGCAAGGGTTCAACACTAACATTTCCATTGAGAGAAATACAGTAAGTTACTCATTTAAAAATATTTCATACTGAAATAATTGTATGAAAATAACAGCTTATGGCTCTAGTTTTGGCTTAAAACATGATTCTGTTTTGTTCAGAGTTCGTTTGCCAGTAACTTTAAGTGCTCTTTACAGTTTAAAACATATTGAGCCAAATATAAATCTATAATCTGAAAAAGCTAAGATGACAAGGTAGGAATGCTGTGATGATCACATAACTACACTATAATTAAAAAGCAGTCTCTTCGATAACTGTTTTATTGTATATTCCAACTTAAATGTATAGCATATCATATATAATATATATAATGCACGTGAAAAGCAGAAAACTGCTTATGGTCAAATGTTCCAGTCATATATACAGGATATACATTCACCAACAATTTCAAAAATAAAAGAATCATTAGCTTTAAATATAGCATGTCCAATTATATTAATATTTTTAGATGGGTGAGGTCCTGTGCAGCAAAGGCAGACATTAAGTCCAATATAGCCAGAGGTAAAGTAGAGCATTATTTCACAAAAATTACAGTTAGCTAGGGGATATCTACAAAATAGAAGATGCACACAATGAGTGAGAAGCAAATTGTCTTTACTTAATGTATGCCACTATGGATGAGTGGAAATCTAAAATTGAAGAATATGCTTCATAATAATAATAATTAATTTTATAATTTTTTGCATTTATATAGCGCTTTTCTCACTACTCAAAGCGCTCAGCAATTGCAGGTTAAGGGCCTTGCTTAAGGGCCCAACAGAGCAGAGTCCCTAATGGCATTGACGGGATTCGAACCGGCAACCTTCCGATTGCCAGTGCAGATCTCTAGCCTCAGAGCCACCACTCCGCCCATGATCTTCTTTGCACCACACTGTGTGAATGAGTGAGCAGATAGGAGGCACTATATCTTTTTCTTTTCCCACCACACATTCAGGTAAAGCAGGCAGAGGAATAGTAAAGGAAGCACACAGTTTGCTCACTCTCAAAAAGCACGGGAGGTGGAGAAATGCACCATGCATTTTCTTATGCCAACATTACCTTTAAATTTTCAGTAGAATGTCACATCTCTCTTCAATATCCCTACTGGTAAATTTAGGTCAATTAGCCAAGTATCTCAGGAAAATCAATGAAATAGGTCTTGCAGGCATATAAAGTTTACAATAAAGTCTTATGAACAGTAAGCAAAAACCTAAAATATATTCAATATAACAGAGGCCTCAGCAACTAGAATATACTATTTCTGAAAAGCATGTCAATCAACAACCCTAAAGCATAAAACGTTTAAATATGCCAAAATGATTTCTGTTTTTTTTCCCCCATTATGTGATCCGGGATAAGTTTGGTTCTTATTTTGTTTCCTTTAAATTAATTGCTGAAGGCTCTTCAAAACAAAGCTCACGTTCTCCAGATAAGTTGGCCCAAGTTCCAATAATAAAGCAAAAGACATCAAAGGGATGACTCAAATTAGGCAGTCACTCACTGGTTTCAAGCTCATGTTTTCAGGAAAACAACAAACTTGTACTCAGAGCCTTACACTCTATGGGCAGCTTTTAACTTACACAAAACTTAGTTTTAATGTAAAGTACCATGTGAGAAGTATATTAAATACAAACTAACAGTGTTCAATGCATGTGAAACAGAATACAAGGCAAAGGGGAAAAAAATCTTGCAAAAACTTAAATGGCACAGTGTAAGGAGAGAAAAAAAAATACTTAAGAGTACAAAAAGTAGACAAAAAAAGTTTTCCAGAAGTTCCTCATCATCTTATGTGAATAAACATGACAAGCAACAACTGTAAACATCAGATTTAATCAGCTTACAAGTAAATCTTTTGGAATGGAAGCTCATAACAGAGACAAAGCTGGAACCTGGCTGTCAGTCTAGTTCTGATTTCTGACAGAAAAGCATCTTAACAGATTTGTAACGATACACCTGAAAAAAAATGTGTGCAATTTTGGTACATAGGTTACAATAAGACAAATAAAAGCCCTGGGAAAAATCAAGAAATTTAGTGACTATGATATACAAGTAAACATTAAAAGAACTGAATCTTTTCAGCTTGTTGAATCATAAAGTAAGGAGTGACAGCATAGCAACTTCAACATTTTAAACATATGTATACAACTTAAGGACAGTTTGTACTTGTTTAACACCTTTTAAAACAATAACACAGGGTACAAAACACTATATTATAGGTAAATTTTACAAAGATCTAGGGAAGTAGATTTGACATCAAGTTCTCCAGTTAAGGGTGGAACATTTGGTACTTACAAATCTCTCACTGACTACAAAATAATAGGCTGATTAAAATGGCCTCTATTTAGGATGAAACAGTTTTTATTAGTGGCTGTTTTGGCCAAAAGAATGCAGTTTTACATTTCAAAGGAGGAGAAAGACTGACAAAATTGAAGTGAATTTTGCATAAGAGCGGATATAGAACTATTAATGTTTATATAGATTTAACATGTAGACATAATGACAAAGCGTGCAGGGAAAAACTTATTCCCGAAACACAAGCACCACCAAAGAGCATCTTCTGCCTTTCTCGTGTACACCAAAAGTCATTATTCACCACCATGAACAGTAAAGAAATACATAGTTAGCTTCGTAATTTGAAAATGTGCAGGCACTGCAACAGATCAGGCTGAATCTGTTAACATGGATGTCTGTCTAATGCTAAAACACAAATCTTAATGCAAACCAAACAAAACAGGAGATCCAAAAAAAACACATAAAACATTTTGCAGCATATGCCTTAGGCCAGGTTTATATTTCATGAGACACAATGTGTGCACCCGAGCAGTGTAGTGTTTATACATGCGCATCTACTTTATGTAAATCTGAAGGATTCCACCTGGTGGCAGTGCAAAATATCTTAATGGTGAGAAAATGACTGGCATCATTGTGTTATGAATTGCCCAAAAAATCCACTAAATTCCCAGGACATCCTGTAATATTTTTGGGTAAACCCTTGTACACTAGTGCCATTTTAGCATCAACAAATGCCCAAACCTGCATGACCATGGAAGGAAACCAGAGCACACTTGGAAACCCAACAGGAAAACATGCAAACTCCAGGCAGGGAACACCAGGGATGTGACTCATTGTGAGGCAACAGTGCTACCGCCCCGCCACTGTGTCGCCTCTACATGTGTAATTCTTAACAGTATTAATCATTTACTAGGGGGCTTCGCTCGCCAACCCCCGTGTTTGGTTTTTCCGGATACACACTCTTAAAATTTTTTTTTTTTCTTTGAATTGTTGCTATTTCATTAGTTTCACTTTTATTTCAGAACTTCTGTAAAAACGATATTTGGAATCTTTGGAGTCCTAATATGCTGAATCTTTTAAATGAGGTCAGTGAGACATGTGTTTAATGACTTTGTACCATAATTCAGGATAGGTTTCTCGGTTTGGAATTTTAGCACAGACATAAACGATCTACATCATCAGTAGTTAATTTGTTTTGCAAAGTAACCAATAAATGCATGTGAGGTAAACCCCGTTTTTGAAATTCTCCGAGTTAAACTTCAAAGCCTTACAATATTTGCATACAGGGTGGTCCAGATCTAATTATTCAATTATGCAATTTTCATTTCGCTATAACTTAAGTTTATTACATAGAGAATTCACAAAAAATTATTTTTGTTGCCGATAGATGGCAGCATCTGCCCTGCATTCGTTTACTGCAAGATATTTCGAACAATTCTTTTGTCTTGCATTGTTTTCCTGCATTGCATTAAAAGTTGCATAGTTAGATCTGGACCACCCTATACTTCTGACATATCACCTATGTCCATATATTCGATCTCTACTTGCCTTTTCGTTTACTGTTTTTATTTTATTTATTTTGACACTGTCGTTTTTTTCTGCTTTTATATTCTGTATCTTGCTCAGCATGTGTATCATGCCTACGTTTTTGAGTCTTTTGAATTTCAGTTTTCATCATCTCTAACCTGCTCTGCATGTGTTTGGCCCCCTTGTTTTTTCAACCTCTTTATGACATTTTACTTTGTTTTCTACTCTGTCTTTTATTTCTGACCTTGCTTTGTTCTGCTTTTATTTTCCAATGACACCTGGTCCGTGGTGATTATTTTCCCTTTTTCGAGTAATAATTTCCATTTGTTTGCGCTACTGCGATCTTTACTTTCTTTTTTTTATACTTTCTAATTTTCCTACTTTCATATTCTTTAACTTTCTCCACATGTTTATCGCGCCGTTTTTTTTTTTTTTTTGAGCCTTTCGAATTCCACTGCTTTCATAATCTCTAACCTGCTCTGCATGTGTATAGCACCAATGTTTGTGAACGTCTTTATGAAGTTCTACTTTGTCTTTTACTCACTGTCTTTTAATTCTGAGCCCGATTTGACATGCTTTTTTTCAATTCCATTTGTCCCAAGATGATAATTACGTTCCTTATTTTCTGAAATTGCACCTAGATTATTCTTTTTCGCTCTTTTTTCTCTCCAACGCTTTTGAGTCTCTTTTCTCCGCGCTGCTTTCTTCTCCGCTTAGTGATCGACGTTTCATAACATTGTCCTTATACGCTTTATATGCGCTGAGACCCTGGATCTGTGTGTGCTTGAATCCTTTAGACCAGTGGTCCCCAACCTTTTTGACAGCAAGGACCACTTTATTAGATGCAAATTTTTCCACGGACCGGTCGTGGGGGGCAGTTTTATACACAATTTACATAACATTTCTATTATTATTAAAGTTATTAAGCAGTTCGCATACATTTGCAATCTGAGATTTTTCTTCTTTTATTGCATATAACAAACACATATGCTTTACATTTGCCAATCCAACAGATTGCACATCACAAACATTAACACTGCAATCTTTTTTTCGTGTCTGCCGTTTCTATAGGAGGGTGACAATGAGTTAAATTCCAATGGATGTTTTTCAAATGTTGACAAGCAATAAGCAAAAGGAATCAATGAAAACCACAGACAACAAAAACAGCAAAAAAAAAAAAAAAAAAACAGTACGAGGAAAGTTCGAAGAAAGAGGTTTTTTTAGAATGTTTCTGTTTGGGGATCGTTGTGCAAACGTGCACAACTGAGCTGCGACCACAGATCTAACTGCTCTGTGGATGATTCGTTCAAGCATTTCAAGGTCACTTGGTTGTAATGAAAGCATCTGTTGAACGTACTTCGTAGTAACGTGATTTCTATAGACTCATGTCATATGGGGAAACTGTCGGGACCATAAAAATACTTTGTTGTAATAGTCTCTCACCTCGGTCTCTCTCCTCTCTCTGCACCGCTGCAAAGCCCCGCCCGCCAAGCGTTCTGAAAAGTCTGAGTGAGTCGCCGTTGCCGGCAGTTCTCTCGCGGCCCGGCTGTCAGATGGCTGCGGACCGGGGGTTGGGGACCCCTGCTTTAGACGACTGAATGTTTTTCTGCCCGCCATCTTATTTGATATTGGTTGTAAGTAGGCCATGCCTTGCAAGAATCTTATATTCTACGTCATCGCAAGATGATCCTGGGTCAATGTCTTGGCACAAAGTCTCATGTTTAAGGTCCTCGCAAGATGCTCCATGGCCATTCTCTTTCGTCTTGCGGGTCTTTTAAGTGTCTTCCGTGATCTTAACGTGAAGATCATGTCTCGTCTCCCGTCTTTCTCTCCCAGGACTTTTTTTTTTTTTTATAACAGAGAGAAATGAAGTTAATGATTTATCTATTAAATGTAACATACATACTTTAACACATTTCATCCTGGAAGTGATATTAAGTATAAATCAAAGGATTTTAAATGTGCCTAGAACTAGAATATCAAATTTAATTTGTTCTGTGTGGCAATCGCTGCCTGCCACTGCTGTCAGCACAGGAGGAAACCCTAGAAGTACAAAGCAACTGGGTCAGTTTAAAGATGACGTTTACAACAGTCTACTTTAATGACAAAATAAACTAAGATGAAATTTACACTTTTATCATGAAATAGACCTTTCATTTCTTCACTGTGTCCCTAATTGTTTTTCACTATGGCTCATATACGCTTCCGTATATTCTGAAGCTGTTGCGAAGGTGTTCAAAAAAAAAAAAAAAAAAAAAAAAAAAAAAAGACAGCACAAAAGATGGTATACGAGACCTCTAAAATGTATTGTTTCATTACGACAAGAAATATGTGATGCTTGTATTACCTAAGCAAGAATTAGATGAAGAAAAGCACCACAAACACATTTGTATGTCAGCATATGTTTGATGATTTGCTTTGCTTCACCACATTAAACCATTCATTAAACATCGAAATACACACATTGATCCTGTAGGATCTGCAAAGCGGTTTGATGTCACATACTGATAATAAACAAAGACTCTGACATCATATTGTAACTTGAACACACTGTGACCCCAGATTTTTTTCCTGGTACTACTACGTTGCTTTAATTTCTGAGGACGTGTCAAATGAACGCGTGCCAACCATGATGCATGCATGTTCTGAGTGTGAACTATAAACTGGACCTTAAACTATCATTCTAAGATGTTGGGGCTGTCTTCATAGTTCTAAATAATAACAAAACATAAAACTAAAGCATACTAAATAGTTTCTTGCCCTAATCAGCTTTTTGGAAGAAGAGGTAACTGGTGATGCACTAAAATGATTATGTCTATGCACTAAACTGAGTGGATCTGCATTTATAGAATACCACAGTAACTAATCATTAACAAAGTACTCCCACTAACATGTGCTTCATAAACTGTCTTTAATTAAGTGCTATGTGAGACTGGATGGAACACCAAGGTTTTTGGTCACTGAGATGATAAAGTTCACAACTTAGAGGAATTACATTAAAAGCTGTAACAAGGTACTCAACTCACCCTCACTCCCTCAATAATCTACTGTGAACAACTGCCTATCCACTGACACCAACCCATCACCTAGCACTACCAGCTAAGAAGGGAGAACAAAAAAAAAAAAAAAAAAAAAAAAAGGCACGTCACATATACCATGAAGTACATGTTTAAAAAACATGCACAGAAAGTAAAAACCTGCAACAATATATACCACTAGGCCTAGGTAATAATATCAATTCCCAATTAATTATTTTTCATTTAAACAATTCAATATCGATTCTTTAAGTCTCAAGATCTTGTGAAACTCAATGCTCAATTAGAGTTTTGCTTATCTTCATTTTTGGCATCCAATCCAGTAGATGTCGCTAATGCACCTATTAAGGCTTCCTACAGAAAAAGCACTTTACTGATTAATCGGCACCTTAGAGACTTAAATCAGATGTGTGGACTTCCTACGAATTCAAAACAGTATGTCTGTAAAGAGCAACTGAATAAAAGCAAAGCCATACATAAGCTGTACAGCTCAGAGGTAAAGTACAGCTGTAACACAACAAACCCAAGAAATCATTTATCCCAATGCCACCGATAAACCTAAGCCAAAGGAGTAGAGCCTAAACAATTCACACAGGAGATAGCAGCATCCTAAGCATCCATTTAATTCACCTCATGCCCAAAAAATAGAATCTATAGCAGTTTTTATCTTCATATATATATGAGACCCTACACCATTATTAAAAACAATGGCTTTACACAAATGACACAGGTTTTTGAACTGCCATATGCAATATCAATGAGAAAGCAAACATGTCAAGTTATTTGCTTATATAGGCTTTATGAAGATCTTAAGTAAAGCATTGCCATGTCTCAGGTCAGCACGGACAGTAGCCCTAAATTACAACAGCAGAACATCCAGGGCAGCAGATTCCTAAGTGACAATCACGTTACTACATTAAAAATCACTGTTTTGCACACAAGCATGCTGCAAGCCAGTCACAGTGAGAGACACCTTTCTTCCTATACAGTATGCAGAGCTACATAGATGACTGGCTGTCTTTACAAAGCGCAATGATATTGTATTCCCATCTTCCTAATACAATACTGATGTTAACTGTTCATTACTAATCAAGTATTTCTTCTTAAATGTATTCCTTGATTATGCATGTTACGAAGTCAGTGTAGATACCTTTCATGTTCTCTGTGCATGGTTAAGCAAGTTCTACAAAACCATGACTTCAAATATATCAGTGCACACTAATTCAGTCAAGATAAAATCTATATCAAATCAGATTGGGACATTGTGAATCAAAATCAAATGGGGACATCAGTGCCAATTTCCAGCCCAACATAACAACACAATTTTCTCTATATGATTACTATTGCTGACCAGTTTGACCAAGATTCTTAATAATAACCAAGTAAGATTATATGCACTCATGAATGTAGAGTAATTGATTACATCTTGCCTGAAGAAGGGGCCTGAGTTGCCTTGAAAGTTTGCATATTGTAATCTTTTTAGTTAGCCAATAAAAGGTGTCATTTTGCTTGGCTTTTCTCTACATTCATAATGGCTAACATGGTACAACACCCTAGTACTACATGCACTCATGAAAAATGTATCAAAGAAAGTGTTCAGTTAACTTCTATTTAGTTTACAGTTACTATAATGGAGGGATAAAAGTAGAAAACAAATTATGTTAATTACCACCTAAATAATAATAAAACTATGAGCAATGCTTCAAAATAACCCATTTGCTGAGTTCTTCAGCATTAAACTATTTTCCAAACTGTAGAATCAAATAACATGTATTTTTTAATTTGACATAAAAACCCTAATTATAAACTGTGTGGCTCAACTATTAGAACACTGTTAATCTATAAGAATGGATGGGTCATTTGACTACAGCTGGTTTCTTGAGGAACTTTAAGTCCTTCTGGCTATTTATAGTACTATATCTCTGCCAAGCCTTCCACACAACCCAACAGAATAAACATCTAATTGTACTTTTCATTTGTTTTAAAATGGTCAAAACATTCAGTAACTGAATTGTGCCTAGCAAACATCACAATGAAGAGAACATAATGTGTAACAAAGAAACAATATGTTCAGCCTGATCTGCTACACATTGTGCAATTACTGAGGAGTAATCATCTTCTATGCTTTATGTTACAATTAAAATTAGAAATTTCAGAAAGAACAGAAATGTATTTGCTTTCAAACATTAATGAACTGCAATTGTGTCATCAATACATTTCAGGATTACTATTAACTTTAGCCAAAAAACTTAACTCAGAATTCAGTTTATTTTAATGTGTTCATCACAAAAATATCTAAAGATTTTACTGGACTGGTATTTTTCCACACAGCACAGATTTTGTTGCTGTGTTAAAGTACAATTTATGGATAACTGAGCCCTAGGTGGCAGGATTGTTGATTGCATGTTTCAACAAGCTTCCACTGGGAGTCTGTATTACTCTCACAGTCCCAAGATATATTTTCATGCCAAACAGTGGCTCTACACTGTCCCTTTGCAAATACTGTACATACAGGTTGATCTCTGTATGTGCCCTGAATCTACTTCCAGTTCCTCCTGTGCACCTCTTGCTGAAAGGCTAGGGTTTATCTCCATTCAAAATAGAAAAATGATATAAGGAAAACAATGGAGAGATAGCTGTAAAACAGGACAAAATCTGGATTTCGCAAAAAAAGCAAATGTCTTAACTACTGATAAATGTCTGTATGGACATGTGCTTTTCTTGCTAAGTATAAGATCTGTATAAATTAAACATCACTGTAAACACTTATAATGGTATTGAACCAACAAAAGTGTTAATATACTTCAGAAACAATTAACTTTGAAAATGTTATGTAAAGTACAAAATGGATGAGCAAAGTGTACAAATTATACAATGATGAAAATACGGACCCATCAATGATAAGAAATCCAAATCAAAAATGAGTAAGTATAAATGAAAATGTGTTACTCATTGAATTTCAACTACTTTCTTCACAGAACTAGTCAAATAGATGTGTCCTTGATGAATCGTTTCGAACTACTCTATGCATTCAACACAATGTACTCAACTTTAGAATGGCTAACTGAAAAGAAGTACAGTGCAGCAGAACTTGAACAACTATTTTTCATTCATAAAAGTAGGTATTTCTGCAGTATACACATTTATAAAAATGTTTTTCTATCTTTAAATACATGTATCATTAAGATGAATAAATTGATGCAGATTATTATCCATGTATTCAAGCATTAATATTCCATGGGAACTAAAGATACATAAGGGGAAGTCAACTGGTCAGTTTTGTCATAATACATGGCAGTTATTACAGTTTGTGTGTGCATGATTAAGGTACAAAGCACAAAAATTGAACTGTGTCCTAAAAAAGGGTCAATTAGGTATATCTTATGTGGCTTGCAGCTCATATGATTTGAATACTTGCTTAAAGCAGTAAGCTGCAAGGATGAAAGACACCTTCCCAAATTCACATCATTAGTATTACCATACCTTATACATGATCTGTGTACAGCTGACCTGCAATTAAAGACAAATTCAAATACTGCCTTTTACATGCTCACTCGGGCCTGTCCATCCTCCATTCCATCTGCAGTCATGTGTGCAACAAATTGCTCAGTAAGAAGGTCTCTGTTCCCCCGCTGGCAGTGGGTAGATGGCGCTGCCGAGCTGCGCATCTCTCCTTATGTAACCCAAATCATATCCCTTTAGCAGCCTCCCACAACTAAACAGAATTGCGCCCCCTATCGACTTAGATGGGAAGTAGGATTTTCTGACATGTCTGCAGCACATTTTGGGCGGAGGCATTATTATGTCCAGCAGTCAAAGGCGCTTTCGACTACATACGTATAATAGATTAATAGACGACAATTCCACCTAGAATACATCTTCGTGGAAGCGGTAGAAAACTTTCCCGAGACGTCAATTTGGGAAGTGATCGCCAGTACCCGAATACGTCAAGGCGGCAGACGTATCTCGTTCAAAAATGTGCCATGAATAAAGGGGAGGCATGATGAATTCATATTCACAAAGTTCGACCGCGCCATTTTCTATGCAACGTCACGATCATCCAAAAAACGGGGATAATTACCTTTCCATTCATTAATGTTCTGTGTTCCCAATCGGCCACTACGCTCCCACTTGAATAAGCACGATGACAGGGCTAGAGGCAGGTAAAAGTAACTGAGCCGCTTAACCAGAGGCTCCCCCTTTTTTTTTTTTTGCTCACTCACAAGCACACGCCAAGCAGTAAAACCGCTCAGATCGGGAGTCAAAGCACAGACTGTCAAAACCAGATATTTAGATTACTCTCCTATTCAACAATCGGGGACAATACGTTAACGTCGCTCGGGAATTACTACCAACTTGCTACCGAAATGAGGTTTATTAAAACACTGCGTCGCGAATAAAAGTCATCCTCCTCCTTCTCCTCCCCCCACAACACAAAAAGGTGAAATGATGTGCGGCTTATTCTATATGTACAATACGTTTAAACATGTTAAATGTAACGTTAATGAAATTAAAATTCAACACCACCTAATGGAATTATTTCACAATCTTCATCTACCCCGAATTCTAAACTGAAAACGATTTTATAGCCATTGTGTACAAAACTCGCCTTTCTTTTTCTACGACTAAAATCGATCTCTACTCACCTCCGGCGGTAGTCAAGTAAAAAAGAAAACGGCGGCTCGGCCGAGGTGAGAAGGAAACGCGGGTTTTAGTTACCTTCTGGGACAGACAGACGCTGGGCTGACACACGACTATAAAAATTATTGCACAACAGCAAAAAATGCTTTTAAAACACTGCTGCAAAACGTGTGCGCTGCCCACGCGAAGACAGCAGGTCGCTTTACCTGCCGGATAGCGGGGATGCAGCCGATCCGCAATGGAGACAAAGGGCGGCCTCTCTCTCTCTCCCTCACACTCTCTCCCTTTTCCTCCTCCTCCTCCTCCTCTTCCTCGCTCACTCACCCACCGTCCGCACTCCGCTGCTTCTTCACTCCGGGGAAACACACCGAGCCGAAAGAGGGAGCTCGCCGGGCTTCAGCAAGACGGCGCAGAAAAGACACCGACCGGGAGCCGCCGCTGCTCCCGCCCTTTGCTGCCTACCAAGGTGCTGTCGCCTCTCATCTAGGCATTCCGTGGACAAGGAAATAAGGGTCTCATCAGTCTTGTGTTCTTTAGCCTCGCTATATTTTTATTATTAAATTTCACCCCCTCAGACAATGCACCCCAGCCGATCCTGCCCTGACTAAAATGGCGCTCGAGAAAGAGCGGAAGTGACATATGGGTTTGATTACCATAAGGCAGAGCTTTGTCCGACAGAGAGCGGCGTTGAGCTGCTCAGTAGAACCCTCAAACCTATTCCCGATCCCCAATACCTTTGATAATGGAACTCACCCCTGCACGAGGCTGCCTATGAAGAACGTCGAAAACAAGATGGGAGCACAATGTTGAAAAGCCAAACCCGACCGACTTGCGTGTGAGGGTAACACTAGTTAGAAAGCGGAGAAAGGCCGGTAGGGGGCGTCCCGCGGCGGGCGGGCGCTCGCAACATTACGCATGCGTTTAGCTAGGTGCTGGCGCCTTCCTCTGGCCGGGGATCGGATGTATACTGTGCCTGACAACTCTCTGGCGCTGGGGTTCAGGTGGCATGCTGTTATCACTGCGCCTCCTGCACCAGAACTACTTTTCTAGAACCCAGCGGTCTCGGGGCCGCTACACTCTGTGTGGCTGACAGCTGCGGGTGGCGTACACCCCGCCCCCTGGCGCGCGGGAGTCCCGAGGGCGGCCCCCAGAATGAGAGCTTTAACTCACTTCCCTTTGGAGCACATCTGCTCCGGTTCCGCAGCCCGTCATGAACGACGCAGCAAGCAGGCTTGGGCTGTCATTGCTGGAGATGTGTATCCCTTTTGAATGTGTTTTGAAGGGGAATAAAAATGCGTACCATTTGCTCGTTGCCTAGAAAATTACAGGCATATCTGAACTGTACCATATTTGTGTGAAACGTGGATCTAGGATGGCTTCTACTAACTTGGATTTGCTGATGAATCACGTAGCCAAATGCCAAAGTGACCTCTACTGCTATGTCTATCCTTCTGGACGTGAAAAGAATAATTAGTCCCTTATGTAGTTTTTGTTGTCAGATTTGGTACCCCATGTGCTGCACCTTCTTAAAATTATAACTTTGAATTCATGTCTTCTAGGTGAAACATAGGCATAATACAAGAAACCGGACACCAGCGTAGATAGTCCCATCAGTTTGTTCCATGCATCTGGATGAAGAATATTTTCTAATCATATCATGTTACTGATGACCTGAGCCACATGAAGCTTCTGTAAATGTTTTAAAAACATTTCATTCTGACCCTGCTTCAGTCCTACATGAAACTGTCAGTAGAACAACTCCATGTGAATCTAAAAGCAGTATAGTGCATGTACTGGGTTGATTTTTTCCTTTTCATTTTTCTTTTTGGAAATTTGCTGTATTGCAGCATCCCATTACAAGCTTGTACTATGCTTTCAAAATTGTTTAAATAATAAGCAGGATTTATAATAAAAATTTGTTGTAGAGAAGGGTTATTCAAAATAACTCTTTGGCAACATACCAGCAAAGTTCAGAAAGGGTTGTCAGCTATGTCTGTGCATGCTAATGAGAAAAAAAGAAACAGGAATTATTCATATGAATGTGAAGTTCAGTAAGAGTCCCTCACTTATACAGTATCTTACTGACAACAGACAATAACCACATACATGAGACAGTTAGAGTGACACCTTAGCTATACCAAGACCTGCATTCAATGACCTCTTTTTCCATGCACTGTTACTCTTGTGAAGCAGGTACTCTGCAGTGTTAACTTTCTGCTCTGGCAGTAGTCAGAGGCAACCCTAGACAAAAGCAAAAATTGGTTTCTTAGCAGTTTTGTTTTCTCCAGGGAGGACAGAAGTGACTTCCCCTAAAAAAGCATAGATGAAAAAAAACATACAATAAACACAAAAGTTTAATAACTTGAATTTAAACAGTAACAAAATATTAACCAAAACCATATCATTATGTTAAGAATAAGAAAATTCCAACTCTGCATGTTAGTATGAAATATTATTTATTCATATGAAAGTGCCATGTCTTCAGTTCAAGATGGGTATCTCCATCCAGTCAGAGAAAGACCACAGAGCCTCAGCCTAATCCATAATAAGATTCATTAAGCAATTAAAAGTTGGGATGGGTATAATGCACCCATCTGAATTGGTGGGAGGAACCATTGCACTACACCTCCAGACAAGTCAGAGAGCAAGACCTTCCTTCATTCATTAGCTATTCACGAGGAACCATCCTTTAATAAAGTCTTTACAATTCCTATTTCAAAGTATGCAACTTCTATAAAGATCTGCACCCAAAGTGACATTCTCTAGACTTTCATCATAGACTTTGGCGTGCACTGGAGTGGTCCTCATTTTCCCCAAGATCCAATGACTCCCTAAGACACTTCTAATTTTGCCTCTTATAAAATTCTTTTCGAAAGCATGAAGCACCAAAACTCATTTATTTAAACTGTTTAAAAAAGGTAATTATCCTTTTTGAAGTGGTCTCTGGTTGGTTTGTTATTTAACATACAATACAATACGATACAATTTATTTATGTATAGTCCAAAACCACACAAGAAGTGCCGCAATGGGCTTTAACAGGCCCTGCCTCTTCACAGCCCCCCAGTCTTGACTGTCTAAGAAGACAGGGAAAAACTTCCAAAAAAACGTGGTAGGGAAAAATGGGAGAAACCTTGGGAAAAGCAGTTCAAAGAGAGACCCCTTTCCAGGTAGGTTGAGTGTACAGTGGGTGTCAAAAAGAAGGGGGTCAATACAATACAATACAATACACAGAACAAAACAAATCCTCAATACAGTATAAAAATAAAAATTTTAGAAGTACGGAGCAGAATTTAACAGTAGATGATATCACATAAGAAGATTTGGATATATTTAGAGTCCTGGAGACCTCATCCATCAAGCTGCCTCCCCCATTTGGCCATTCCATGGCTGAAACAGCACTGGGCCAGCCATTCCGATGAAAGGACCCCTCCTTCCCATGATTCCTGCAATCCTCCATTAGGGATGACTTTACCTTAGGCAGGCAAAACAACTTGACAGGTGGGCCGTGGCACCAAGTGCCACATTTGAGTACCGAGAAGAGAAACAGAATAGGTGAGGGTTAGTATCCAATTATAACTATCATGTTACCTATGTTTTAGTGCTAATGACTAATAACAGAGATGCAGTCTGTACAGTTAACCAGCAGCTCTAGTCAGAATATGCTAAACTGAAGTAGTGAGTCTTCAGCCAGGATTTAAAAGCTGAGACCGAAGGGGCATCTCTTATAGTAGCAGGCAGACCATTCCACAGTTTAGGGGCCCTGTAACTAAAAGCTCTACCTCCCATTGTTATTTTATTAATCCTTGGAATCATAAGCAGACCGGCATCTTGAGATCTTAATGTGCGCTCTGGTTTGTAAGTCATGATAAGTTCAGACAAGTAAGCCGGACCTTGGCCATTTAATGCTTTATATGTTAAAAGGAGGATTTTGAAATCTTCCCTAAACTTAACTAGGAGCCAGTGTAAGGATTTAAGAACTGGAGTTATGTGTTCGTATTTTCTTGTTCTTGTAATAATAACATAACGTGTATAGATTTTCTATAACATTCATTTTATTATAAGATTCATTTTATCATTAATTTTCTGAACCTGCTTAAACTATTTTAAGTTTGCAGAGGACCTGAAGCATTGCTTGCAAGGTTAGTAACAAATTCAGGTCATTTTGCTAGTCAATCGCAAGTCATGCTCACTCACAGCAGATCAGTTTAAAGCTTGCTGTTAGCCTAACACACGTCTCTCTGAGATTTGAAATTTTAAGCAGTACCTAAAATAATTGCATACATAAAAGGAAGAATGAAAAAACTGCACAAAACCAATTCCTGGGCACGATTTAAACTTACGAGCTGTTAGTCAGCAGAGCTAACCTCTGTGCTACCATAACCACCCTTAAAATAAGGTCTTTAATTCATGTTTAAAGTCTTCAAAGATGAACAGTGAGTGAATGGGTCCAGCACTGTCAACATACTGTATGTAAAACCTACAAAGACACATGGGGAATACGACAACTTTGCTCAGATAAGAACAGAGACAGAATTCAGATAGTTTCCTAGAGCTATAAGGCAGCAGTGTACATACCCGTACCTTCTGAAAAAAGACTGTTAACAGTAACATTATAATCCCTGACACTTTGCATGGAGGTTGACTTGAGTGGGATTCTGCTGTTGGCTACTAGGGGTAGATGTCCTAAAGACCAATCTTCATTTGTAATCCTCAGCATCCCTGGGTGTTTCAGCCTTTTAAACACAAGACACTCTCAGCTGAGGCAGGCTCACCACAGGTTGATCAGACCTGGGTTTGAGTTTAAGAGCATATGATTTTTCCTGTAGCCCAGGTGGTGTCTTCTCTGTTTAACCACAACCAGTGACTGCACTTTTTAACAGCATCAGAAAGTGCTTTCACCGCTATCCTTTGGGCCTGCCCTCTGATTCCTGGCTCCATAATTTTACAGTGGAAGCAGCTGCAAAGTCTCTGCACCCCACCTCCATGGGGCAAATCTTTATATTCCAGCCACGATCTTCTGCTTCTAATGTAAGGTTTGAATAATGCAGCTTTCTCCTTTTGTAGGCCTCATCTACAACATCCACCCATCGGACTATAAGTTCTATGATGAAGATACTCTGAGAAGATTTGGACTGGAGGATCCAATCTCAAGTTGGTCTTAGAAATTTCTATTGGGAAAATGATTCTCTGGCTTAAGTCCACACACATTTCTTAGTCTCAGGCTGCGTTTAGGGGGTATGGTTCTTGATGACAGAGATTTGCACTTTGTCTACTCCTTAATTTCTGAATGATGCTGTTAGTTGTGGAAATGTTGTCTGGGCATTGAATGGCATGGCATTTATTATCTTCCTTCTGCCTTCAAAATTAGCTGCCATATCCCTCAACACTTGATTGTTATGCCAAGTGTATCTCCCTTGTGTTAGGATGGTCTTACACCCAACCAAGACGTACTTGAGGTTTGCAGGACATGAACGCAAGGGGCAGGCTGGATCCACCCCTAACCACTGATGTAGGTTCATAGGAAAGGGTAGAACATCGGAGGCAGCTCTGATGGTAAAACTAGCTCTGTTGGAGTCTAAGCTCCACAGATCTTTCCATGTCAGTGTCCTCTTCTCAAACCCTTCCCACCTTGTCCATTGGCCTTGCTAGGCTTGTAATATGGCTTTTGTACCCCTTTGTACCTCCTCTTGATGCCTGTCCTCTTCAACCACCAACTGCTGCCATATGGCTGGGCTCACATTTTGCCAGGTACAGTAGGTGTTGTTCCACGGCCAAATTCTCCTTTCCCTTCTTGGACATAGCCCACAAATCTATAAGTTTGAGAGTAGATTTTGCATCCAATACAGCTGTGGCTAGAGTCTGTTTCCTCCCTGTTATTAGGATTGCTGCAGAGTCTCTCACAGCAGAGTATCTGGATTCTGTAAGTTTCATTTCCACACTTGCTTTGGCACATCCAAACTCTTTCACAAGGTTAGAGATTGGTAGTGAAAGTACTCCATTTCAATAGAGCCCGGTGCTGCTGAGGCATCTTGGTAAGCTAAGCCATTGCCTTATTTAATCATGCCTCTGCATGAGTTAGGGTTAGGGTTCCCACTCTCCAACCACTTACGTGCCAACCTGGACACTGAGCTACATTGCCATAATAAATGCTATCAGAGAGATGGTACATCCCTCCATGATGCTCGCTTCCAGGACCTGCCACACAGTGATGTCATTCTTAGTTAGTTAACACAGAAATGGAAATCACTGAAGTAAGCCTTGACTATCTGTGTGGTGACTAATGGGACATGAAAGAAACTGAAAGCGGTCTATTGTACTTCATGGAGCACAGAGCCATAGGCATTAGCAAGATCCAAGAACACCACATGTAGTCTCTTTTCTTTCTTGGCCATTTGTAATTGGTGCCAGATGACATTTACATCTTCAAGATATCCTGAGAAACCACATATCCCTGCTTTATGCACTGATGTATCAACAAAGTTATTACCCAGCAAGAATACTGCAAGGTATTGGCCCACAATCCTAAAGAAAACCCTTCCTTCCATGTTCAGAAGACTGATCTGCCAGAATTTAGCAATGGTTGTGGAGTTTTTTTCTTTGGGAATCAAAATCTCTACTGCCCTTCTCTATGCCATAGTAATAATTCCTTTTCCCTATGCCACTTTCATTAGCTTCCAGTGATATTTTAGGACTCCTGTGGTATTCTTATAGAGGCTGTAAAGGACACCATTTAGCCATGGAATAGATGCTGATCTAGTCCTCTTCAATGTATTTTTCACCTCATTCCATGTAAGAGGCTTTATATCCATCTCGTACTCAAGTGAATGAATTGGTGGCATGTCTTTTTAAGTAGAAACTGGCTCCTTCCTCTGATTGTCTCAGTAGGTTTTCTTTAGATGCTCGTCCAGCTTCCTTACAGAAATTGCAAGTGATCCACTGCTTTTGTTGTCAAAGAGGCCCTTTACACACCTGTAGGGGTATTTATGGAAATTCTTTCTTCTACTGTTTCAGTCTCATGCATTCTGCCCTTCATAATGTTGTAAAGCACAGTTTTAATTCCACCTGCAATACCTCCAATTCCTTTCTTCCATTGTGGCCTTTTTAAACTGTTTTTGCAGGCTTCTTCTCTCCTTCAAACATCTTTCAATTTCCTTTTGTCTCCTAGACTTGGTCTGGTATGCTGCGTCATGCAACGGTACTGACCAGGCTCCTGTCAATCATGCAGAATCCACTGCATCCACTAAACAGTGTCATCTCCAGACAGAGGAGCAGCTTCAGCGATAGACTGCTGTCAATGTCCTGCTCCACTGACAGACTGAGGAGATCGTTCCTCCACCACACTATGCGACTTTTCAATTCCACCTGGTGGGGTAAACGTTAACATTATAAAAAGTTATTGTCTGTTTTACCTGCATTTTTTATCACTCTTTAATTTAATATTGTTTCTTTATCAGTATGCTGCTGCTGGAGTATGTGAATTTTCCATTGGGATTAAAAAAGTATCTATCTATCTATCTATCTATCTATCTATCTATCTATCTATCTATTGTGAATGGGTGCGTCCCGGACACAGACAGGCAGACACGTTTGCAGCCATCACCACACGTTTATTTACAAAGTCACTATTATTTACAAGTCCTTACATGCACCACACCAACAAATCCCACAGTCTCCCAAAGTCCTGGCTCCTTCAGCCTTCTCACTCTTCTTCACACAACACACTCGAGCCTCTCCTCGCCCCCTCTGCACCGGCTTTGTCCTCCTCCTACCTGACTCCAGCCTTGATTGCCGGGCGGCGGCTCCTTAAGTAGGCGGCTGATTGCGGGCCGCACCCAGCCACCTGCGACATAACTCCCCCGCTAGCTGAGACCTCCAGGGACCAGCGGACCGTTCCGCGAGGACGTGAACCCCTCGGCGGCAAGCCAACACTCCGTAGCCTAGGGCCCGATCCTAAAAATAAAACAGAAAAACAAGGGCGGAGGCATTGCCCTGACGCAGCCTCACGGCTCGTCCTTAGTTGGGCCAACGCTCTTGGCCCCGATCGGCACCCCGATGCTCCTTTTTTCGGCCTCCCAGCCCGAGCAGTCCGTGCTCCCCGCCACGGGACCACCAGTGGGATCACGCTCCGTTTCCACCTCTCAGCCAACGGGTATTTCCTCTGCCTCCTCAGAGGACGGCCGTTTGTAATACGTGCGCACTCAGCAGCACGTCCTCCCTTATCGGAGGAACTGGTATCCCCAAGCCGCTTCCTCCGTTTACTTTGGGACGCCGCGACGGTTCAGATCTGCCCATTGTAAGAGTGCAGACCCAGCCCCGCTGGCGTCCGGAGCTTCACGGGGTCGGTCTCCCTTACCTTCCCCGCTGTGCCTCTCTGTCCAGGAGCTCCTGCAGCGCGCCAATCCTCTCTTGCCTGCGGCTCTCGATCCGACACCACTGCCATCCCTCCTGACTCCAGCGTCTCCGCCCGGAGGGCACATCGCTCGGCCGGCCGGCAGCGATAGCACAAGGCGCAGTTGTTCTTGCAGCTCCTGTAACACCGCTGCCAAGGAGAGAGAAGCAGCCGGCGGTGGGCTTACCTTGCCAGTAGTTCCACTTACCGACTGCTCTCTATGGGCGCTTCCCTGCAGCCCACTCGGGTTTCTGTGAAGCACGGGACGGACATTCCCTGCTCTTGCCTCCAACCAATCGCTGGCGAGAGGACAGGACACGCTGTCCAATCCCGTGCCTGTTACGAGGAGGGACTTTTGGCCGGCCATCTCGCTCCCCTCTCTCACTGGAGAGCGATTCTCCGAGCAGCTCCACTGCTGCTGCGGCTTTCCCAGCTGCAGCCTCTCCTTCTCAGCAGCCCCTTTCTGGGCCACCGCGTCGGTGAGCCACCCCTGAAATACAAAGTCCAATACCGGGCCGCTAACAGTCCGCGACACTGCATTTCCCTGCGGGGTTGGGTGCACACCGCCCCTGCAGCACGTGAGTGAGTTCGCCTGCTGTGCCGGGCCTTTCACAAACATTTTTGAATATGCAGGTTCACACCTTGACCCAGGTGCAGCATCCTGCCGACTACGCCACTGTGAAAGGGTGCGTCCCGGACACAGACAGGCAGACACGTTTGCAGCCATCACCACACGTTTATTTACAAAGTCACTATTATTTACAAGTCCTTACATGCACCACACCAACAAATCCCACAGTCTCCCAAAGTCCTGGCTCCTTCAGCCTTCTCTCTCTTCTTCACACAACACACTCAGGCCTCTCCTCGCCCCCTCTGCACCGGCTTTGTCCTCTTCCTACCCGACTCCAGCCTTGATTGCCGGGCGGCGGCTCCTTAAGTAGGCGGCTGATTACGGGCCGCACCCAGCCACCTGCGACACTATCTATCTATCTATTCCTTTGTTTCCTTATCCTCACATATCTGTCTGCACCATAGTTATATATGATGTCTCCCATCTTCTCCAGTTTTTTTCTACCCCTCCTTTCAAGGCTTCAAGAATATCAATAAGGTATTTGTTGATGTCCACCCACTCTTTCCTCTGACAGGATTTAAGCCACATGATATGAGCCTTCAATCCCTCCATCTTTCTTTTTACTACTGTCTATGGTTGGTTGGGCTCTGAATTTATCCCCCTTGATTGATCTATACTTGGTTGAGCTACAGTTTAGGTTCTCATGCCTTTTGGACTGCGGTGATTATCCTGCCATTGGGGTTCACTCAACTGATTTGCACTACTTCTTAAGAAGTAATGGTCAATGCAAGGCCCTTCGTACACTCTCCTCAAGCACTTATTTCTGTCTTGGTGGATTTTGATGTCTTTCTTTGATGTTATCTTTATGCATTTATACAACCACAGGTACAGCATTGTAGCTATTACCCTGCTGGAGCTGTTGATCTGTCAGGTACTCTTTCTAATTGTCTGAATTATTGTTGTTTCCATTCCTAGGGCAGTTACCAAGTTGTCTGCCAATGTGGGGGTGACTCTAGCTGATTCAGGAGATATTCTTCATCTTGGGTTTCCTATAGTAATTGGTGGGTGGATTTATCATAATGCCATGCACCAAATTCTGCTGGCATGAGTTGCTAGAACATGCCATCTCCCATATTCTGCGTATATTACGTCCATCTATGCATTTATCAAAACCACATCATCCAATTTTAGGATAAGGTGAAATCAGGCTATCAGCATCAGGCACAATGCAGGACCAACTTTAGTAGGGTATAGTTTGGTATATAATAGTAATGAAGAATAGATTCCAAAATATGAAGATAAAGATATTGTCAATTATGGAAATATACTGGACATTGCATTCGAGATCCAAGTGCACAATTTTTATTACATATTAAAACAGTTTCAAAATGTTTAGGATATTTAATGGTCATCTATCTTGTCACCTTGCATTGTATGAAAGAATCAGGTTGACATTTCATTAAAAAATGATATGATTGCATTTCAAGTTATTTAATATAATGATATTAATAATTATTATTATTTGTAGCAGATTGGCATAGATAATGGCAGAGTCTGTCAGGATCCAAAAAAAAAAAAAACTCAACTGAACAGATAAAGCCACAATGACTTTGGTTCCTCAGAATTGTACTGTGATGCCTTAAGTCATGTATGGTGCTGACCATGTACAATATTGCATTTTTGTTGTAGTGACCTTCAGGTGACATCATTTCAATGTGGAGTAACCCAAAAGTAAAATACTGTAGATGCAGTAGCTATCAAAAAAGTACGGAGATAATGGATTTCAAAAGCCAATCCATATCATCCATAGCAGGAATCTGGAAAGAATGAACATGTTGTCAGATATGTCATGGTCAATGCATAGAAAGTGATACAATATAGACTAGGCAAAGCAGAGATGGACATAGATAAGCCAAGAAGTTAAACACTTTGGGTTTAACTTTGGTCCGGCATACCATTATACTTATTGAAGCCAATCAGATGCTTCTCATGCGGACATGTGTGACAAGGCATTAGAAGAGATCTAAAATTAGCTACTAGTATATACTGTATATAGTAAAACTATAAAAATAGTATAGTAAAACTTACAAAACACCCAGAACACCTTGATTATAACATAGAGGGATATACATTTTTGGGAAGGATAGACAGAACAGAAATGGAGGTGGGGATGCTGCTTATGTCAAACAGAAATTAAACAGAAATCCTTTTCAATTGGACGATGAGTTTCACCTTAGTGAGGACATCTGGCTTCATCTGGAAAGAATTAGGGAAAGAGGCCTTATTTTAGAAGTGTGTTATAGACCATCCAAGGCAGAAATTAATTTCAATACACATCTTTTTTGTAATATTAAAAAGGGAACTTTAAAGGGGGATATTATAGACTGCGGGACTATAACTACCTGAATATTAACTAGGATAACCAAGCAAGTAGAGGACCACAACAGCAGGAATTTTTAGAAGTAATCAGTCACTGTTTATTTAACAGAGTTTGTTAAAGCACCAAGATGGGAGGAAACCTGTCTAGATTTAGCATTTTGTAATAATCAGGACTGAATTGAGAGTAAAGACTAAAACAGTTTTTGGTAAGGCAAATTTTGAGCAGATACAGCAAAGTCCAAGGAGGGTAGACTGGAATAAGCTTTCAAGTGTTGAGACAGTCAAGGAGCAGTGCAACAGGTTTAAAATGTTTTAAATATAACTAGCCAACCCGCGGCGTAGCATACGCAGCATAATTATGTATTGATGGGTGAACACTTCCTGAAAGACACAGTTGTCCAAATGGGGTGGGTTTGAGGATACGACTGTAAGTGAATGCAAAGATGGAACTTTGAAGAGAGGGTGGGGAAGCAGGCCCGAGAGGTTTTGGGTCCTAACCGTTCAATGACGGGTCGGCACATTCGGTAACGAACCTTCCACAGGTTCACCTATGGAACCCATGTTAGGACATTTACATCCTCTAGATAGGCAATTTCAATCGTCTGACGCCCATTCCGCCCCCGCCATTCTAGTCTGCCAATTTTTTAAGTCATCTCTTAGTCATCGTTCAGTACGCACTGCCTGCTCATCTGTCCGCCCCCAACTCCTCACCTGAATTGCTTTCATTTGTGTACAGTCCGCATGCACTTGTGAGTCACGTTGACTGTTCATTTTCCACACACCGCCTCAGTCGCATGCACCTGTGAGCCACGTTCGGGCCGGGTGAGGTTTCCCGTGTTGAGTCAAATTAAGCCACAGGCTCCACACCTGGTGGTGCCCTTCCATCAATTCCTTTCAGTTTCAGCTTTGCAACCATACTCCCCCCGGAACCCAAAGACTTTGGTTACCCGGTTGGCTGCCCGGCAGGTCATGGGAATAACACCGCCGGATCGCCAGTCAGCATCGGAACTACGACAGTATGTGATCTTTGAACCTCCGACTTTCGTTCTTGATTAATGAACACATTCTTGGCAAATGCTTTCGCTCTCGCGCCATGGTCGGCTGTTTAGTGAATTGTTGGATAGATAGATAGATAGATAGATAGATAGATAGATAGATAGATAGATAGATAGATAGATAGATAGATAGATAGATAGATAGATAGATAGATAGATAGATAGATAGATAGATAGATAGATAGATAGATAGATAGATAGATAGATACTTTATTAATCCCGATGGGAAATTCAGACTCTGTGAGTTGGCAGGCGTGGCTGTCTTGAGTGCTTCTTGCTTGCCAAGGACTTATTGAATTTTATATATATTTGCAAGACAGGTACATACCTAAATTTGGAATTAGTAGGAAATTAAAAAAAAAACAAAAAAACTCTGCAGTGTGTTAATAAGGAGTTGAAAAAGAAGCTACAAAAGAAAAAAAAACAGCTGTATAAGGTGTATAAGATTAATAACTCCAATTTGAATTGTAGGGCCTATGACAACCATTAAGAATGATATTAGGTAGGCTAAAAGGCAGTTAGAGAGAAATATAGCAATTACTTCAAAAGATTACTCAAATAGATTTTTTCAGTATTTTAATAGTAAAAGAACAGTCAAGGAGGAGGTCAATTGCATCACGAATAGTAAAGAAAAATTAAAAAATACAGACAGTGAAATAGCAGATGCTCTAAACTTGCAATTTTCTAAAGTTTTTGCATGTGAGGAAGTAGATAACCTCCGAGTGGTAAAAGAGACTAGTAGTAGAAGTAGTAATAGTAGTAGTTGTAGGAGGAGTAGGTACTGAGTGATTTAGAAATCATAGATGGAGAAATGCTTCTTAGATTAAATAGGCTATGTAACCACTTGGGGGCACCACTGAGCCGCTGAGCACAGACTCAACAACACCCAAAACAATTCCAGGTTCAAATAAATGATTTATATTCAACAAAATGCCTTCCACATATACTTACCAGCAAATAAACCATTCACAATTTCTCCTTCCTCCTCCAAAAGAGTGTTGCCAACTACCTCCCAACTCTGACTCAATTAAAGTGAGGCAGCAAGTTTTCTTTTAAACTAGGCCCTGGAATGGCTTCTGGTCTCCTGTCCAGGTTGCCTGGTGCATTTATGGGTCATAAGGAAACAAGGGCTGTCCTCCCTAGTAGCACCCCCTGGCAGTGTCCAAAGACCCTGACAGGATTGTGTTTCCAGACTCCAACTGCCATGTTCCCTGCTGGTTTCTTAATCTGGTCCAGCCTTGAAGAACACTTCCACCTATCATGTGAGGCAATTAGCTGCTCCTGGTAATCCCATTCACCTAGTCCATCCATCATGGCCTCCTGGCTTGGTATGAATCCTTCATTCATGGCACCTACAGGAAATCCATCCATCCATCCATTATTCATCCCGCTATATACTAACTACAGGGTCACAGGGGTCTGCTGGAGCCAATCCAAACCAACACAGGGCACAAGGCAGGAAACAAACCCTGGGCAGGGCGCCAGCCCACCGCAGGGTGCACACATACACCAACTCACACTAGGGACAATTTAGAATCACCAATGCACCTAACCTGCATGTCTTTGGACTGTGGGAGAAAACCAGAGCACCCGAAGGAAACCCACGCAGACACAGGGAGAACATGCAAACTCCACGCAGGGAGGACCTACAGGAAATACACCTCTAAATTCAAACAAATTATCAGATAATATTTATTCTCAAGTTCTTAAGGTGACGATTGAGTATATATATATATATAAATCCATTAGATATACTGTATTTTTAGGAAGTCACTTTGCACTGGGGAAATTCCAAAGGACTGGAAAATGGCAGGGCGGCACGATGGCGCAGTGAGTAGCGCTGCTGCCTCGCAGTTGGGAGACCTGGGGACCTGGGTTCGCTTCCCGGGTCCTCTCTGCGTGGAGTTTGCATGTTCTCCCCGTGTCTGCGTGGGTTTCCTCCGGGTGCTCCGGTTTCCTCCCACAATCCAAAGACATGCAGGTTAGGTGGATTGGCAATTCTAAATTGGCCCTAGTGTGTGTTTGTGTGTGTCCTGCGGTGGGTTGGCACCCTGCCCGGGATTGGTTCCTGCCCTGTGTTGGCTGGGATTGGCTCCAGCAGACCCCCGTGACCCTGTGTTCGGATTCAGCGGGTTGGAAAATGGATGGATGGATGGAAAATGGCAGTTATCATCCCACCAGTAACGGTGCACTGCACGGTAATGTGCAGTGAATACTCTTGACTTGAGCATTCATAGTTTTCATACTCTTTCTCTGTACATTTAGCTTTCGTTTGCTCAGAGGTTGATGCGCTTGTTGCTTCCTGAGCAGCTCTTCTTTTCTCCACCCTAGCGGCCCGCTTCTTCTCTTCTTTCGTCGGCATCTTTTCACGTTAAAACTGATTTAGTCAGTGTTTGTGTTGCAATTACTTAGTACGTTTTCCTTAATTTTTCACTTAAGCTGGCACTTGAGGCAGATTGAAAAGTTAAGAATGATTTAAGATATGAAGAGGTAGGAGAAGTAACGACGAAGGTAGTAGGGATGAGAACGGCGCCTGTACACATGCACCGCATGGCCGCCCGGCTGGCCACTGCCAAGAGTTGATTCTACAATAAAATAAAATAAAAATAAAAAGAGGAATAACCTTGGATGTCAATCATCACCCCGAAAGCGGATAGTAGATGTCACGTAGTATATGTGTACCAAATTTCAGGTCAATAGGTCAAACGGTTTGCGAGCTATGAGTGATTTAAAATCCTGGACAGACAAACAGACAGCCACAGTAGTGTATCTCTCTATTATAAAAAAATATCCCGTGGGAGTGAATGACTAGGAGACGATATGTGATCGTCATGTTGAGATCACGGAAGATAGTTAAAAGACCCGTGAGGACCTTAAACATGAGACATTGTGCCAAGAGATTAACCAAGGACCGTCTCGCGATGACGTAGAACATGAGATTCTTGCAAGACACGCCCTACTTACAATCTATCAAATAAGACAACGGGGCAGCAAAACATTCAGTCTTGTGAAAGATTTGAGCACGCACAGATCCAGGGTCTCAGCGCATATAAAGCGTATAAAGACAATACATTATAAATGAAACGTCGACTAATAAGCGAAGAAGAAAGCAGTGTGGAGAAAAAAAGACTCAAAAGCATTGGAGAGAAAAACGAGCAAAAAAGAAAAAATAATCTAGGTGCAAATTCAGAAAATAAGGCAAGTAATTATCAGCCTGTAACAAGTGGAACTGAAACAAAGCACATCCAATTGGGCTCAGAATTAAAAGACAGAGTAAAAGACAAAGTAGAACTTCATGAAGACGTTCACAAATGTTGGAACTATACACATGCAGAGCAGATTATGAAAGCAGTGGAATTTGAAAGGCTCCAAAAAAAAAAAACATATGCACAATACAAATGTGGAGAAAGTTAAAGAATATGAAAGTAGGAAAATTAGAAAGTATAAAAAAAAGAAAGTAATGATCGCAGTAGAGCAAACAAACAGAAATTAATACTCAAAAAAGGAAAAATAATCACCACGGACCAGGTGTTATTGAAAAAAAGCAGGACAAAGCGAGGTCAGAAATAAAAGACAGAGTAGAAAACAAAGTAAAACGTCATAAAGAGGTTACAAAACAAAAGGGCCAAACACATGCAGAGCAGGTTAGAGATAATTCAGAATAGGTTTCTCTGTTTAGAATTTCAGCACAGACAAAGCGATCTACATCATCATCAGTTAATAATTTTTTTTGCAAAGTAACCAATAAATGCATGTGAGGTAAAACATGTTTTTGAAATTCTCTGACTTAAACTTCAAAGCCTTACAATATTTCCATACTTCTGACATATCACCTGTGTCCATATATTCAATCTCTATTTGCCTTTTAGTTATTTCTCTGAGTAATAATCTCTCTTTTTTTGCACTAATGCAATTTTTTTTTTTTTTTTGACACTGTCGTTTTTTTCTGCTTTCATATTCTGTATCTTGCTCTGCACGTGTTTCGCACCTACGTTTTTTTTGAGTCTTTTGAATTCCAGTTTTCATTATCTCTAACCTGACAAAGTCATTAAACACATGTCTCATTGACCTCATTTAAAAGATTCAGCATATTGGGACTCAAAAGATTCCAAATATTGTTTTTACATAAGTTCTGAAATAAAAGTGAAACTAATGAAATAGCAACAATTCAAAGAAAAAAAAAATCTTAAAAGTGTGTATCCGGAAAACCAAACACGGGGGTTAGCGAGCGAAGCGAGCAGGGGGCGAAGCCCTGTTGTTATATATAAAGACAGTAAGCGTAATATGCATCACAGGTAAATTAATGCATGGAATTATTAAAGGAAAGATTGAGAAACACATGGCAAGTACAGTCAACATGGTTTCAGATGAGGGAGGACATGTTTTACCAATATGCTGGAGTTCTATGAGGAAGCAACAAAAGTATATGATCAAAATGGAGCATATGATGTTGTTTATGTTGACTTTCAGAAAGCATTTGATAAGGTGCCACAGAAGAGGTTGGGCATCAAACTAAAAGAAATGGGAATTCAGAGTGTTATATGTAGATGGGTGCAAACCCAGCCACAGGGGATGCACAAACCAGTGTGATTCTTCATGCTGGTCCCAAGCCTGGATAAATGAGGACGGTTACACCAGGAAGGGCATCCGGTGTAAAACTTTGGCAAATCAATATGCGGACAACAATGCAAATTTCTATACCGGATCGGTTGAGCCCCGGTTTAACAACGACCGCCACCAGTACTGTTAGCCAACAGGGTGCTGGCGGTAATTGGCCTACTGTTGGCCGAAGAACAAGACTAAGAAAGAGAAGAAGAGGGAGGAGATGTGTCTGGAGGCAGGAGGAGAGGAGTAAGGTAAAGATAGTGAAACTGAGGGTAGGAACTTTGAATGTTGGCAGTATGACTGGTAAGGGGAGAGAATTAGCAGATATGATGGAAAGAAGGAAGGCTGATATATTGTGCGTGCAAGAGAATAAATGGAAGGCGAATAAGGTCAGGTGGTTCGGAGGTGGATTCAAATTGTTCTATTATGGTGTGGATAGGAGGAGAATCGGGGCAGGGGTAGGTGTGTGCGATATACATCGTTTACGATTATATCTTAATTGCTGTTTTTATGATTCTGCCCGTCTCTGCATGGGTTTCCTCCGGGCGCTCCGGTTTCCTCCCACAGTCCAAAGACATGCAGGTTAGGTGGACTGGCGATTCTAAATTGGCCCTAGTGTGTGCTTGGTGTGTGGATGTGTTTGTGTGTGTCCTGCGGTGGGTTGGCACCCTGCCTGGGATTGGTTCCTGCCTTGTGCCTTGTGTTGACTGGGATTGGCTCCAGCAGAACCCGTGACCCTGTGTTCGGATTCAGCGGGTTGGATAATGGATGGATGGATGGATGTTTTAACGATGTGTGAGATTAAATTATCGAGTATGTAACTCACTTTGCAAAAAAAAACAAACACAGAGTTCATTCACTAATGCAACAGTATAGACCACTGCACGTGCGCAAAGCGAGTTGCATAGGCGTGCACGTCCAGCAAGCCACAAGTTAGCGTCGCTCGCTGCCTCAAAATGAGTGAACAAACGGCGGCAGATGATAAAACAGTCTTGCCATCTACGTCGTCAGAGTTAATTGCCAGACATGGTTCATTCTCACTCGCATGGCAGTGGTTTGGTTTTGAAAAGACTGATGTTGCTCAAAAGATGGCAATCTGCAAACTATGTGGTAAATTGGTTGCCATTAAACTAAAAGACAGCTCGACAACTAACTTGTTTCACCATTTGTGAACTAACCATCGCACAGAATATGAAGAATATGAAAAGCTTAAGGAGTCAACTGCTCAGCACAAGTCTAAAGTAACCAAGGTACAAGGACAAAAACACACTCAACAAACTTTAGTGGACTCATTCTGCAAAAAAGTGCCTTACGACAAGAAAAGCAACAGATGGCATGACATAACAAATGCCATCACCTATTACATCGCAAAAGATATGGTGCCAATTCAAGTGGTTGAGAGAGATGGTTTTAAACAACTTTTGAATACTTTAGACCCAAGGTACACACTGCCTGGCCGAAAATATTTCAGTCAAACAGCTCTGCCTAAGTTGTATGATTCATGTCGCCAAACTCTGACGCATAAACTGCAAAAGGTTTCACATTTTGCCACAACAACGGATTTATGGTCAAGCCGAACATCCGAGCCATACCTCTCCCTGATGGTGCATTTCTTTGACGAAAACTGGCAACTACAAAGCTTCTGTTTGCATACATCCTACTTCCCAGAAGATCACACTGGTGACATCATTGCGCAAGGTCTGAAAGATGCGCTGGCATCATGGTCACTGCAAGAAGACCGCATGGTTTGCATGACAACAGACAGCAGGGCTAACGTTGTCAGTGCACTACGGATTAATAACTGGAAGAGGCTACCTTGTTTTGGGCATAGGCTTCATATTGTGATTGGTGAGTAATTTGGGGTTCCTCTATAAAATGCAGTTTAGGTTAAATTGATCTTATTTATTATGACATTTAAAAATACAAAAAGACCAGATAAGTAAAGCTGTAGATGACAAAAATGTAATTCAATATAATTTCAAATAATACATTACATTATACAATAAAAATATAAGAATGTTGTAATGCAATTATTATATACAGTACACTTTGAATGTTCCGTTAAATTTTATATTAAATGTTTTCCAGAGAGGAGCATGCGGGATCCAAGGATAGACAGAGCCATAGGAGTTTTCAAAAAGGTGGTCGGAGCTTTTTCCAGTAGCTGGTAAAAGAAGAAAGCACTTGTTGATGCACAAGAGCAGCTCAAACTTCCAAAGCATAAACTTATCACAGAGTCACCAACAAGATGTGGCTCAAGACAGCACATGATAGAGAGATTTATTGAATAAGAAAAAGCCATGCGTCATGTTTTGACTGCAGACAAAAAGCACAGGCATCTTGTCTCAACATGGCAAGATGTTGAAGTGCTGGAAGCAGTAAGTAAAGCACTAGGCCCTCTTCTGGAGTTCACAGATGCTCTTTCAGGTGAGCAACTTGTAACAGTTTCTTACTTAAAACCTGTGCTGGCCTTATTCAACTCTGATGTCCTGGAGGTGAAGTCTGATGACACAGACCTAACCAAAAAGACCAAATAAGCTATTCTAGAGCATCTGAACTCCAAATACACAGAAGACTGTGTAGACGAGCTGTTGGGTTTGGCATCCACACTTGACCCACGGTTCAAAAATCGCTTTAATAATGATGACAGGATCGAAGCCATTACAATGGCAGCTGCAAGAGAACTTATGGCTGTGGCGACAGAGGTAGACAGCCCTACCTCAGGACCCTCAACTGCTTCAGCTCACCCGATGGCTGCAGAAACTGGATTAGGTGATGACGCAAGGGAGGGAGCAAAAAGAAAAAAAAAAGTCTTTTGGCAGCTATTTCAAAAAAGCACAGGAATTCAGAGAAGACGAGTCTCTGCCCACTGCCATTGAAAAAGAGATCAAGAGCTACTTAATGATACCCGAGGTGGACAGTGAGGTAAATCCACTTGAGTGGTGGAAAACACAAGAAGTAAATTTCCCCAGATTGGGGAAACTAGCAAAAAAGGACCTGTGCATTCCTGCCTCAAGCAGTGCTTCTGAGAGGGCTTTCAGCACCAGAGGAAATGTTGTAACATGTAACTGTGCTGTTTTGAAGCCAGATGCTGTGGACAGGCTGGTGTTCCTGTCACACAACTTGAAGTTTCTCCAGTAGAATTTTACAGTTCTCATGACTTTCTCAAAACTCATAACTTTGTGCAATATTGGACAAAGGAAGTTAGTAATTTCTTTAATAGTGTTAGTTTGTGTAAAACTTGTTTACACATGCTACTTCTGCAGTATTCAATGGATGTTTAGATGTTTACAGTATAGTACAATATGTTAGATTTGTGTTCTTGCTTGCATGGCACACATGTTCAGTTCATGGGCTGTAATTGTGATGTTCAGGTATTTTATTCCCTGTGCATTTATAGCTTGTTTACATGAATAGTAGGTGGTCTCATTTTAATAGTTTTGTTGGTCTCAGTGCAAATGTTTGTGTACATTCTGTAGGCCACTGTTCAGTTATGTACTATAATACATACTGTAATAAGATGACTGGTGAATTTAATGTTTTTGTTCTACTTCATCCATCCCCCCATCCATTATCGTAACTGCTTAATCCCAACTGGGGTTGTGTGTGGGCAGAGCATGTCCCGGGAACAACAGGCGCAGACAGGAACCAACCCTGGGTGGGTGCCAACACACCGCAGGGTGCACACACTCACACAGCCATACTCACACTCACACAATTACAGGGTAAATTTAGACTCACCAATCAGCCTACCCTGCACACTTTTGGACTGTGGGAGGAAACCGGAGCCCCCGGCAAAAACCCATGCGAACACGGGGAGAGCGCGTGAACTCCACACAGAAAGGACCCGGGTGTTTTACTTCAGTTTTAATTAAATAAATAAGACATGTTTTCCTTAACTGTTTCATTAAGCTACAATTAATTTTCTATTACCAAGACCAAGCTAGATCTTAATAAGACGTATAAACACATGTTTAAAGGATGCAGAATATCTTGGAATTATCGTTATTGTCAAAGTCCCAGAAAATATTGAGATATTTTTTTTCCAATATCGCACACCCCTAGGTAGGGGTTATTCTGAAGGAACAGTATGTCAAGAGTGTTTTGGAGGTGAAAAGAGTGTCAGACAGAGTAATGATTATGAAGCTGGAAATTGGAGGTGTGATGATGAATGTTGTTAGTGCATATGCAAGATTTCTGGAATGAGTTGGATTAAGTAATGAACAGTGTACCCAAGGGATAGAAAGTGGTGATTGGGGCGGTTTCCATGGAAGGGAACAGAGGAGACGAGGAGGTGATGGGTAGATATGGTGTCAAGGAGAGGAATGAAGAAGGTCAGAGGATAGTGGATTTTGTCAAAAGGATGGACATGGCTGTGGTGAATACGTATTTTAAGAACAGGGAGGAACATAGGGTTGCGTACAAGAGTGGAGGAAGATGCACACAGGTAGATTACATCCTATGCAGAAGAGTCAATCTGAAGGAGATTGAAGATTGCAAAGTGATAGCAGTGGAATGTGTAGTTAAGCAGCATAGGATGGTGGTCTGTAGGATGACACTGGTGATCAAGAAGAGGAATAGAGTGAGGGCAGAGCCAAGGATCAAATGATGGAAGTTGAAAAAGGAAGACTGCAAGGTTGAGTTTAGGTAGAAGGTGAGACAGGCACTGGGTGGCAGTGAAGAGTTACCAGACAGTTGGAAAACTACAGCAGATGTAGTAAAGGTGACAGCAAGAAGGGTGCTTGGCGTGACATCTGGACAGAGGAACGAGGAAAAGGAAACCTGGTGGTGGAATGGGGAAGTACAGGAGAGTAAACAGAGGAAGAGAATGGTAAAGAAGAAGTGGGATAGTCAGAGAGATGCAGAAAGTAGACAAGAGTACAAGGAGATAAGGTGCAAGGTGAAGAGAGTGGTGGCGAAGGCTAAAGAAAAGGCGTATGATGAGTTTAATGAGAGGTTGGACACTAAGGAGGGAGAAAAGGACCTTTACCGATTGACTAGACTGAGGGACCGAGCTGGGAAAGATGTGCTGCAGGTTAGGGTGATAAAGGATAAAGACGGAAACATACTCACAAGCGAGGAGAGTGTGTTGAGCAGATAGAAAGAGTACTGTGAAAGGCTTATGAATGTAGAGAACAAGAGAGAGAAGAGGTTGGATAATGTGGAGATAGTGAATCAGGATGTGCAACGGATTAGCAAGGAGGAAGTAAGGACAGCTATGAAGAGGATGAAGAATGGAAAAGCCGTTGGTCCAGATAACATACCTGTGAAAGCATGGAGGTGTATAGAAGAGATGGCAGTGGAGTTTTTAACCAGATTATTTAATGGAATCTTGGAAAGTCAGAGGATGCCTGAGGAGTGGAGAAGAAGTGTACTGGTGCCAATATTTAAGAATAAGGGGGATGTGCAGGACTGTAGTAACTACAGGGGAATAAAATTGATGAGCCACAACATGAAGTTATGGGAAAGAGTAGTGGAACCTAGGTTAAGAAGTGAGGTGATGATTACTGAGCAGCAGTATGGTTTCATGCCAAGAAAGAGTACCACAGATGTGATGTTTGCTCTGAGGGTCTTGATGGAGAAGTATAGAGAAAGCCAGAAGGAGTTGCATTGCGTCTTTGTGGACCTGGAGAAAGCATATGACAGGGTGCTTCAAGAGGAGTTGTGGTATTGTATGAGGAAGTCGGGAGTGGCAGAGAAGTATGTAAGAGTTGTATAGGATATGTACGAGGGAAGTGTGGCTGTGGTAAGGTCTGTGGTAGGAGTGATGGATGCATTCAAGGTGGAGGTGGAATAACATCAGGGATCGGCTCTGAGCCCTTTCTTATTTGCAATGGTGATGGACAGGTTGACAGACAAGATTAGACAGGAGTCCCCGTGGACTATGATGTTTGCTGATGACATTGTGATTTGTAGCAATAGTAGGAAGCAGGTTGAGGAGATCCTGGAGAGGTGGAGATATGCTCTAGAGATGAGAGGAATGAAGGTCAGTAGGAACAAGACAGAATACATGTGTGTAAATGAGAGGGAGGTCAGTGGATGATGAGGATGCAGGGAGTAGAGCTGGCGAAGGTGGATGAGTTTAAATACTTGGGATCAACAGTACCGAGTAATAGGGATTGTGGAAGAGAGGTAAAAAAGAGAGTGCAGGAAGGGTGGAATGGGTGGAGAAGAGTGGCAGGAGTGATTTAGTGTGGAGTGAAAGGGAAGGTCTACAGGACAGTAGTGAGACCAGCTATGCTATATGGGTTGGAGATGGTGGCACTGACCAGAAAGCAGGAGACAGAGTTAAAGATGCTAAGATTTGCATTGGGTGTGACGAGGATGGGCAGGATTAGAAATGAGTACATTACAGTAGAGGGTCAGCTCAAGTTGGACGGTTGGGAGACAAAGTCAGAGAGGCGAGATTGTACAGGTTTGGACATGTGCAGAGGAGAGATGCTGAATATATTGGGAGAAGGATATTAAGGATAGAGCTGCCAGGGAAGAGGAAAAGAGGAAGGCCTAAGAGAAGGTTTTAGGATGTGGTTAGAGAGGACATGCAGGTGATGGGTGTAGCAGAACAAGATGCAGAGGACAGAAAGATATGGAAGAAGATGATCTGCTGTGGCGATGCCTAATGGGAGCAGCTGAAAGAAGAAGAAGAATATGTAGATGGGTGCAAAACTCTCTCTGACACAGGGTGATGGTACAAGGAACTCTATCATAATTGGTTGATGCTAACAGCGGTGTCCCACAGGGGTCACTGCTAGGGCCACTGCTATTTTTTATTTTTATAAATGATTTGGACAGGAATATACTGTAAATCAGAGGTGTCGAACTCCAGTCCTGCAGGGCCACAGTGGGTGCAGGCTTTCATTCTAACCATTTCCTTAATTAGTGATCAGTTTTTGCTGCTGATTAGCATTTTTTGCCTTTGTTTTAATTGACATGACTCACACCCCTTAGTTGTTTCTTTGTCCTTAATTAGCAGCCAAACAATAATGAGACACAAAACAAGCAGCCACATGTCCAGCTAACCTGTGCCCATCACACAATATCTGAAAATAAAGAAGGGTGAAAGTCTTAGTAAAACAGAAAATCAACTGTTTTGGAAATGCCTGCTGTGGCAGAACGAGAGCAGCAACAGGCCACGGAATTAAATGACAGGTTCAATTAACAGCAAGAATCAGCATCTCATTAAGAAACTGGTTGGAGTTTGAATCCCCAGTTTAATTGATAAATCTGTTGGCTCATTTCACGTCTAATTTCTATTTGGCTGTCATTTAAAGAAAGAAAAGAATCAATTCAGGGGACTAAATCCTTAAAACAGGGCTAAAGAAAAGAAGTTAATTAGCAGTGAAAACTGGTCACTTATTATGAAAACGGTTAGAATGAAAACCTGCAGCCACTGCGGCCCTCCAGGCCTGGAATTTGACACTCCTGCTGTAGATAACAGCTGGTTAAGTTTGCAGATGATACCAAGCTAGTTGGATTGGCAGATAATCTACAATCCATTGAATCATTACAGAGGGACTTGGACAGCATGCAGGCTTAGGCACTTTTGTGGCAGATGAAATTTAATGTAAGAAAATGTAAAGTATCACACATAGGAAGTAAAAAATGTTAGGTTTGAATACAAAATGGGAGGTCTGAAAATCAAAGGTACACGTTATGAGAAGGCTTTAGGAGTCATAGTGGACTCAACACTATCAACTGCCAGACAGTGTTTAGAAGCCATTAATAAGGGTAACAAAATGTTAGGTTATACAGGACAATGTGTAGACTACAAGTTAAAGGAAGCTATGCTCAAACTTTATAATGCCTTGTTGAGGCCCCGTCTGGAGTTCTGTGTACCAGTTTTGGTCTCCAGGCTACAAATATGCAGTGGTGGGCCATCAGGGCCTGCAAGGCCTTCTCTGCTGGCCTAAAAAAATATCTGAATCACAAACTGATGTTAATTATATTTTGTCCATGAATACTTATTAAATAATTCCAAATAGTCTGTCCGCTTCCTTTCATAGCTTTTCCGATGGTTGTGCTGCTTCCAGACATGTATTTTCCTATTAAAGCATTTAACCAATCACATTTCAGCCATCATTTGTTGCCAGGCAGGGTCAAAGTCAAAGATGTCTGCCCGGAGGCCTTCATAATCCGTTCTGCAGGCCCTCTAACACAAAATAAATGTCGATTAAACTGTTGCTTCAACCAATCAGATTTTGAGTTGGTTTCACTAGGGACCTCTAGGAGGCGTACGGCAATGTCACCGTACTCCCACCCGTTGATTGGATGGGATGGTGTAATAGAAAAATCTGAATGAGAGCATCATGGGACAGCTGTACACAGTGGTATGTTTGTCGGTGAGCATTCCCATTTCCACTGCTTCTGTCGAGCGGACATTTTCAGCCCTAAAGCGAATTAAAACTTATGCCAGAAATACGACCGGGCAGGTTCGACTTTCAGCATTAGAAAGGGACTTCATGATGGAACTGAAGTGCACGGATAATCTGTATGACAGAATAATTGAACTGTTTTTGAAGAAAGAGAGGAGGATGGATTTTGTTTACAAATAATCCGAATTTTTGGTGAGTAAAATGTTGCAATATTCCTAAATAATATTGCAAGTTTATGAGTTATCATTGATGTTTTTTATGTGTGTTGCGGGCTGTAGTTGCAGTAGAAAGGAACTTATTCATCCCTGGTTTGTCTATTCAATAAAGGCATTTATTGTAGCTACAGGAGTTATCTGCGATGCAACGGCTCATTATACTGTATTTCTGCATATTAAGATGGTTTTTATAGCCATAAATTAGTTTTTGAGGGGCAGGTTGATTCAGACGGAGCACTACTGAAGGCCTAGGTGTGAAATGCACGGTCCGCCACTGCAAATATGACATAGCAGTGCTGGAAAAAGTCCAGAGAAGAGTGACTAGGCTGATTCCAGGGCTACAATAGATGAATTATGAGTGAAGATTATAAGAGCTGAGCCTTTTCAGTTTAAACAAAAGAGGAGACATGATTGAAGTGTTTAAAATTATGAAGGAAGTTAGTACAGTGGATCAAGACTATTATTATAAAATGAGTTCATCAAAAACACCAGGATGCTGTTGGAAACTTGTTAAGGATAAAATTCACACAAACATTAAGAGGTTTTTCTTTACACAGAGAACCATAGACAAATGGAATAAGCTAACAATTAGTGTGTTAGACAATATGATTTCATGGACTTTCAAAACTACATTTGATGTTATTTTGGAAGAATTAAGTGGATAGGACTGGTGAGCTTTGTTGGGCTGATTGACCTGTTCTTGTCTAGATGGTTTTAATGTTCTAGGAAGTGGTATGAAGAAGTGGAAATAAATGAGGAATTTTAATTGGGTAAACCTTTTCTCTCTCAGGGAATCTACTAAATATTTCTAATTGTTTGTTGTTTACATTCCAGAGTCAATGAACCATGTTCATGTATTTATACAGCTCAAAAAAATTAAAGGAACACTTTTTAATCTGGGGGCGGCACGGTGGCACAGTGGTAGCGCTGCTGCCTCACAGTAGGGAGACCTGGGTTCGCTTCCCAGGTCCTCTCTGCGTGGAGTGTGCATGTTCTCTCCGTGTCTGCGTGGGTTTTCTCCCACAGTCCAAAGACATGCATGTTAGATCCTAAATTGTGCTTGGTGTGTGTATGTGCCCTGCGGTGGGCTGGTGCCCTGCCCAGGGTTTGTTTCCTGCCTTGCACCCTGTGTTGACTGAGAATGGCTCCAGCAGACCCCCGTGACCCTGTAGTTAGGATATAGCGGTTTGGATAATGGATGGATGGATGGATAATGACTGACTGACTTTTTAATCAGAGTATAACATCAAGTCAATGAAACTTCTGGGATACTGATCTAGTCAGTTAAGTAGCAGAGGGGATTGTTAATCAGTTTCAGCTACTTTGGTGTTAATGAAATTAACAACAGGTGCACTAGAATTAAATTCTTTGTTAATTGTGGTAATTACAACTCAAAGACACATGATATCCTATATGGTGTTCCACAAGGCTCTATCCTGGGTCCGCTGCTCTTCTCAATCTACATGCTTCCGTTAGGTCAGATTATCTCAGGGCACAACGTGAGCTACCACAGCTATGCTGATGACACACAACTGTATTTATCAATAGCGCCTGATGACCCCGAATCTCTTGATTCACTAATACAATGTCTGAATTGTATTTCAGAATGGATGAATAGTAACTTTCTCAAGTTAAATAAAGAGAAAACTGAAATCTTGGTAATTGGCAATAATGGATACAATGAGGCTATTAGAAATAAACTGGAAGCATTAGGATTAAAAGTCAAAACAGAGGTAAAAAGCTTAGGGGTAACTGTTGACTGTAATCTAAATTTTAAATCGCATATTAATCAGATCACTAGGACAGCATTTTTTCACTTAAGAAACATAGCAAAAGTTAGACCTCTTATATCATTGAAAGATGCTGAGAAATTAGTTCATACGTTTGTTTTCAGTCGACTAGATTACTGTAACGCACTCCTCTCAGGACTACCCAAAAAAGACATAAATCATATGCAACTAGTGCAGAATGCAGCTGCTAGAATCCTAACTAGGAAAAGAAAATCTGAACACATCTCTCCAGTTTTGATGTCACTACACTGGTTACCTGTGTCATTCAGGATTGACTTTAAACTTTTGCTTATGGTTTATAAAGCCTTAAATAATCTCGCCCCATCCTATATATCGGAATGTCTGACGTCTTATATTCCAAATCGCAACCTCAGATCCTCAACTGAGTGTCTCCTTAGAATTCCAAGAGCAAAACTTAAAAGAAGTGGTGAGGCGACCTTCTGCTGTTATGCAACTAAAATCTGGAATAGCCTGCCAGTAGGAATTCGCCAGGCTAATACAGTGGAGCACTTTAAAAAACTGCTGAAAACACATTATTTTAACATGGCCTTCTCATAACTTCACCATAATTTAATCCTGATACTCTGTATATCCAATTCATTATAATAACCATTCATGGTGGCTTTAAAATCTGTACTAACCCCTATTCTCTCTTCTGTTTCCTTTTCCGGTGTCGTTTTGGTGGTCTACTCTAAGCACCATGATGTTCCAAAAATGATGGATGGATTAAAAGCCAGAAGTCTGTATGACCATCAGCATCAAGTGACTCCGTGAGAACCCTAACTACAAAGAGGACTATGTCATTTATGTTAGGTAGAATGCCCAGAGGGGACTGGGTGGTCTCGTGGCCTGGAACCCCTACAGATTTTATTTTTTTCTCCAGCTTTCTGGAGGTTTTTTTTGTTTTTTCTGTCCACCCTGGCCATCGGACCTTACTCCTTTTCTATATTAACTAATGTTGCCTTGTTTTAATTTTTTATTTTGTCTTTTATTTTTCTTTTCTTCATTATGTAAAGCACTTTGAGCTACTTTTTGTATGAAAATGTGCTATATATATAAATGTTGTTGTTGTTGTTGTAGAGGGACAACAATGAGACGACCCCCAAAACAGGAATGGGTTAGCAGGTGGAGGCCACTGACATTTTTCCCTTCTCATTTTTTCTGACTGTTTTGTCACTAGTTTTGCATTTGGCTATGGTCAGTGTCACTCCTGGTAGCATGAGGCGATACCTTCACCCTACAGAGGTTGCACAGGTAGTCCAACTTCTCCAGGAATGGCACATCAATACATGCCATTGCCAGAAGGTTTGCTGTGTCTCCCAGCACAGTGTCAAGGGCATGGAGGAGATTGGAGGAGACAGGCAGTTACTCTAGGAGAGCTGGACAGGGCCGTAGAAGGTCTTAACCATTCAGCAGGATCAGTATCTGCTCCTTTGGGCAAGGAGTAACAGGATGAGTGCTGTCAGAGCCCTACAATATGACCTCCAGCAGGTCACTGGTGTGAATGTCTCTGACCAAACAATCAGAAACAGACTTCATGAGGGTGGCCTGAGGGCCTGACATCCTCTAGTGTGCCCTGTGCTCACTGCCTGGCACTGTGGAGCTCTATTGGCATTTGCCATAGAATACCAGAATTGGCAGGTCCACCACTGGCACCCTGTGCTTTTCACAGATGAGAGCAGGTTCACCCTGAGCACATGTGACAGAAGTGAAAGGGCCTGGAGAAGCCGTGGAGAACGTAATGCTGCCTGTAACATCGTTCAGCATGACCAGTTTGGTGGTGGGTCTTTGATGGTTTGGGAAGGCATATCCATGGAGAGACGCACAGACCTCTACAGGCTAGACAACGGCACCTTGACTGCCATTAGGTATCAGGATGAATTCCTTAGACCCATTGTCAGACCCTATGCTGGTGCAGTGGGTCCTTGGTTCCTCCTGGTGCACAACAATTCCTGGACCGCATGTGGTGAGAGTATGCAGGCAGTTCCTGGAGGATGAAGGAATTGATACCATTGACTGGCCCCCACGCTCGCCTGACCTAAATCCAATAGAACACCTCTGGGACATTATGTTTTGGTCCATCTGTCGCCGCCAGGTTGCAACTCAGACTGTCCAGGAGCTCAGTGATGCCCTGGTCCAGATCTGGGAGGAGATCCTCCAGGACACCATCCGTCATCTCATTAGAAGCATCCCCCGATGTTGTCAGGCATGAATACAAGCACGTGGAGGACGTACAAATTACTGAGTATGATTTTGAGTTGCTGCAATGAAATTTCTTCAAATTGGAATAGCCTGCCGCATCATTTTTTCACTTTAATTTTTGGGTGTCTTTGAATTCAGCCCTCTGTATAATTTTCGTTTCCATCACACTATGTGGCATCCTTTCGTTACTAACACATTACACAGTCCATATCAGTATAGATATCCAGCATGATTTTTTTTTCTATTGAGATCTGATGTATTTTCAAAGTGTTCCTTTTATTTTTTCAAGCAGTTCACATTATGATGACAGTTAAGATCGAAGAAGAAATGAAATAAAAATAAAAAAATGCATTGACGATGAATAGGTAATATTAAATAGTAAGCAGTCCAGGAGTTTCACAGTGGCTTATATTATACTAATAAGCCAATAACACTGTTGTTTAGATTGAAAAATGAGTGCCAGAGATTGACATTGTGTAGGTAATAGGAGATAAGTTGATAATCATGAAGTAAGACTGATCATCAATGTTTGAATGAGAAAACAAAAGCAAACTGAGAATGAAAGCAAGCTCTAAAATAAATCTCATTTCCAAAATTGATTCTCATTTGAAGAAGTCTTTTTTTAAGTCTTTCCTTTAAGATCCTTAATTTCAAGATGTGGACACTGACTCTATGTGAGTGTCATGTTATATGTCATGGCTGCTACGATATCACGGGCCATATGGCATGTGGATCATGACAGTCCTGACAGAATAACAGATGCATCAAATGGCAGTATGTAAAATAAAGGTAAAATACATTAACAAAGAAATATAATTACTAGTAACACTAAATCAAATACAAATAATGCAACACACATGATCCTGAAAGCTTCAAAATTTCTTTCAAACCAGTTTCTTCCTCTGCGGTCAGACCCTTTTGTTATCTAAATGTAAATAAAATATCTTAAAAAGCAATATCTTTACCCTGTGCTCACCTTGCAGAGTATGTAATTGCTATATATGTAGATTTTATTTTCTGTGAGGCTCAGAAATGTGCTTATTGGTTTCTCACCTGGAACTGAAGTCTATTTGTTCCTCACATTTTTTTGTTTCATTTTAGCCCACTCAGTTGTTAATTGATTCTTTTCACATTATCCAGCAGCCAATTAACAGTTAGGTGCAAATAAGAAGGTGGCCAACAGCCAAGCACCTGGAAGTGTTTCTTGCAAAGAAACTGTTTAAATAAAATAAAAGCTGAGAATTGAGGTGCACTAGTCCACCAAATAATCTGTTGATTTTCTCTGGAAAGTAATATAAAAATGCAAGAAATTTGTGACAGAGTAAAAGCAGGATTAAGGCATCAAATGAAATGACATGATGCTCCACCTACAACAAGAATTGACCTCTAATTAATAAAATAGAATAGAAAGCCTTTATTGTCATTGTAAAAAAAAATACAACAAAATTACGAACAGCAGGTAGAACATTTGTCTGTGTTTTAGAGCTTTGAACCAAACAGAAGTGGTCATTAACAATGATTTTATTTGCCATAAAGTCTCTCAACATATACTCAAGTAAAAAAAATCAGAGATTCTTAGAACTATAAAGGGAGTATTAAAACAATAAAGTACTTTTTATGCAGAAGATGTAGTGCTCTGCTCCCTAGTCATCATTTTCATGTCCTGAATGTATTGGATGAATTCAATAAAATTTCATGTTTCAGGGTTAATTTAGAAAAGAACTATATTATTTTCTGGAAAAAAATCAAACCTCTGATTAAGTTTAACGAGTTTTACATAACAAAAATGTTTTCAATTTTAACTTAAACAACCTGAGATGGACATGACACTACTTATCTACTGCTGGGTCACAAATGTACGTAGCATAAAAATTATGGAAGATTCAGACTGAAATTAACTTGTATATGCATGGTTGGCCATGATTTCACCATCTCTTTGTGCCAATTATCATTAATTACCACCAGCTAATTTGAAATCTAGTGGTCAAATATGATACCAATATAATACCAAAGTAGAAGATGGTGCTCCTTTTAGTTGGACACTTACAAGGCAATCAAATGCAGTATTTCCACTTTCCATAAAATATGCAAATTTTAATATATACAATATGCGTCTACCTTTAGAGATTTATATATTGACAGTTACATTAGCATATTTTGAACAAACTGGTCTCATAACTAACTTTACATCAAAACATTTCTTCAACTACATGCATTTTAGAGATTTTGTATAAGAAATCTGGTCAGATTTCCTAAACCTCTCTCACTGTCTGTTGTATAAATTAAAATTTCTAGTTATGAAACAGATATACATAGTATTTCCAGCCAATAGAACATAACTCAAGAATTTTCAGTTAAATGTTTAGATAATGAAAGGAGGTTAATTTTTCAAAATTACTAGAGGTTGTTTTAGCATGAAACTTCTGGATTGGCCATACCAACTTTTTTCTTCATGTGTGCAGACTTCTCTTAACTTTAACTTTCTAATTAATAATTACTGTCTCTCTTTTGCTGATGAATATCAGCACATGCAAGTTCATGCAAAGTTTGAAACACAAAAAATCAATCTGAGGGATGCTGGTGCCTCAATTTTTTTGATTGGTTTCTAGCAAAATACAGAACTACAGATTTAAATGTTAAGCAAACTGAAAGTCTCGCAACCAACATCTTCCGAGGGAAATTTATTGGCTATGAACTGCTTAAATTTAAACAACAATAACTGAAGTCTACAATCAAAGAGATTTAATGTGACAAACAAGAAGCCACATTATGCAAACAGAACATGTATTGTAAATTCAGGGTTTACACAATACTACAAAAAGACTTTACTTCAAAAACTAGGCCTTAAAGAACACAAAGTAAGCCTAGCCCTCAAACTGAACAAGCAGACCTAGGGGTCTGTACATGCTAAAAGAAGCTAAAGCTCATGTTACTCAAAAAGGGAGATGGGAACCATAAAAATCTCTGACTCAAAGAAACAAAACAGAGCTCCTTAATAATTAAAAAAATGATAATACATTGTAAAAGGCGCTATATAGCGCCCGACCCGGCAAAGACTGAGACAGAGGCATGTACTTAAATAAAACGCACTTTATTTCTTCTTCAGCCATGGGGCATGCCTTCCCCGTGTCCCACAGGCCCAACACAGTCCCAAAAACACGCACACTAACTCTTTCTTCTCCCTTTCACCACCACTCCTCCTCAGGCTTAGTCCTAGTCCTAGTCCTAGTCCTAGTCCTAGTCCTAGTCCTCCTCCTCCTCCTCCTCCTCCTCCTCCTCCTCCTCCTGACTCTGGCTCTATCGAGTGGTGGTGGCTGGCCTTTTTTATACCCCACCCGGAAGCGTTCCAGGTGCTTTATTACCTGGTCCTAATTGAACTTCCGGGTGGGGCTGACGAGTCGACCAGCTGGACTGCAGACGTCATGCACCTCCCCCTAGCGGCCATCCGAGCCCCCAACCAGGCTGTGGAGGACTCCATCTCCCTTGGAGCCCTGCGCCAGGTTGGGGAATCATCGTCCACCAGGGAGGCTGCCACCATGCGTCCCGGGGGAGGTATTGAGCTGCCCATGGTGGCTCCCCCGGAACAGATGCAGGAGGGGCGTCACTGCTGGGCATGGGACCCGGCTGTCCTTCACAACATTTTATTGAAGAAGGATTAAATCAAAAATAATAATATACAAAAGGTTACCTCAAAAAAAGGTAACTTAAAAAGTAACCAAAACCAAGGTCAGAATCCAAAGAACAATGAATTGCTACAGAATGAATAGGCTTCAGCATTAGAAGATAGTGGACACCAGGACAGAAAGAATTTGTGAGGGAGACAAACTAACATGCAACAAAGACCAATAAACCAGAAGAAATTCAATGTCTAGAATCTGAGCATAGATTTAAATACTGCAGTTTCTAAAAGGAGAGACAGCTGCAAACAGGGTTTGATTCATATCCACGAAGTTATATACTGATACTGATGCAGTGCTGGCTTGACTAGTGACCACACTCTCTGATGTGCCGTGGCGATGAAAACCAAAATATTGGTGCACACTAAAAAAGTTTTTTTTGGCAATTTCAAACATGATTGTTATATTTTAGCCATGGTCCCTGGCTTATGTTTTTTGTCTTTTCCATTCATTTTTCAATTTGAATGATTTATTATGATTATTTCTGTTAATATTGTTCTGGTCATTTGTTATTTAGTTAATATGTTTAATTCATTATGATTTTGTTATGTTTAAAATATTTATGCACCATTCCTTTAAATGTCTTTATGTTTCATGTGTTTTATGAGTAACATCTGAATACATCTTTTCCCCCCAAAAAAATGGTGCATAATGAATTCTACAGTTTGTGTCTACAGTTATAAGCCCATGCTTCAGATGGTGTGAATAGTTTAAATTCAGTAACTACCTTAACACTGTTTAGCTATTTTTGGGCTTAGAAATTTCTTATATTTAAGTCCTCAGAACACTCCATAATTGTGGCCAATAGAAAGTTTTTTGCTGGTATCATTTTTTCTGGTTCCAATACATTTCCTTCATTATCAAGAATTATAGATAGTGCTTCTGTCCTGTCATTCTTATTTCCTAAACAATTAGCAGATCACAAAAATAAAACTGTTAAAAATACTGACCGACAAACTTGTGTTGCATTTAATCTTTTTTGTCATATTAAATTATGCTGTTATGATCTGTATACAATACAAAGAAGCCATTGATGTCATTTTCCCAAGGCCAATTTAATTGCTAAAAGTTTACAGTTGCCCATGTCATAGTTCTGTTCTGTGGGAGTTGTTTTTTTAGAAAAGAAGGTATGAGAATAAACATCCTTGGAGTCTGGTAATTCTTGACACAGAATTCTCCCACTTAAGTACTGGAAGCATCAACTTCAACAATAAACTCAAGTCCAGAAATAGATGACAAAGGATAGGAGCTTATGTAAACAGAATTCTTAATTGACCTAATATTTGCTAAGCATCTGAACCCCAACATTATTTCTTATTGGTTTTCTTAGTTAAAGATGTGTTGGGCAAAATCACTGAGCTGAAGTTTGTAATAAACCACTGAAAATATTTAGAAAATCCCACAAAGTAATGTGTCTATTAATGTTATCAGGGCATCAAATGTAAATAACTGCTACTTTTGCTTTATCCATACTAATGCCAGAGTGAGATATTTTTTAACTCAGAAAAATCTGATCTGTTATGAACTAGGAGTCCCAAAGCTTGTAATTTCCAAACAGTTTCAAAATTTCCCACTAGAAGAGTATATTATTGTCACAACTCCAACTAATAATAAAACAAACACAGAATCATTATACAATTAAAAAGATTTATTCTGCATAAAAATGCTCAGTAATACAAGAAGCTCTGTGGAGCACAAATGACAAAAGGTAATTGCTTGAAAGGGCAAAGCAATCAAAGGCAAACAAGTCTATATCACAAATCCAAAGCAAAGTCAAAAGACAGAGCCCAGGATCAAAACTTCACGAAATCACAGAAGTACAACAAAATCATGAAAAGCACAATAACACACCATTCCCTAGCACATTCAAAATAAACAGTTATTAACTATGGGAAACCCTTGCCTTTATAGGGCTGAGGGAAGTCTCTGGCAATGATATGCAAGTGGTCCCACCTCTTGGCGAGCCACCCACAAAACACAAGGCACATAACAAGGGCATTGATACATAGACAAAAAAAAAAAGATACAATGCAACAATGCATCCTCTCTCCTTTTCTTTTCAACCTCTATGCAGAAGTAATCATGTGGAAGTTGGACTTGGATGATTCGAGTGTTGGGGTAAATATAGGTGGAAGAACCATCTGCAATTTAAAATACACAGATGATACTACCCTGCTGGCAGAGAGTGAGAAGGACCTCAAGAAGATGATCCTGAAGCTGAAAGAACAAAGCTAGAAGATGGGACTTTACCTGAACATCAAGAAGACCTAGATCATGACAACCAGCAACAAGAAAGTACACATAAAGATCAACAATAAAGAAATAGAAATGGGTGAGAGCTTCCTTCTCCTTGGGTCCCTCGTTGATCACAATGGCAGTTCAACAGCAGAAATCAAATGAGCACTGGGGCGCTAAGCCATGGCGAACATGGACCAAATATGGAAGTGCAAGGACATCTCAGTCACCATCAAACAAAGATTGGTCAATGCCATTGTGTTCTCATTCGCAACATTTGGTTGTGAGACATGGACACTCATAAAAGCAGGTAGAAGAAAAATCGATGCCTTCAAACTGTGGTGTTGGAGAAGACTTCTACGAAACCTATGGACAGCTAGGATCACCAGCAATGTTCTTGATCATACAAACCCAGAGTTGTCCCTGGAAGGCAAGATCACCAGACAGAAACTGACCTATTTCGGACAGGTGATGAGGGTGAATTCAATAGAAAAGGAGGTGCTACTTGGAATGGTCAGTGGTAAAAGGAAGCAAGGGAGACCAGAGGCCCGTTGGCTGGATACCATCAAGAATGGCAGGGGAATGAACATCAAGCAGCTGAAATAAGCCATTGAAAACAGGGAAGCATGGCGAGGTCTGGCCTACAGAGTATCTAAAGGTCGGACATGACTGAATGGATAGGAGGCTTATCAGACTTGCATTTTTATGATTTTCAGAATACATTATTGTTATGTAGTCTGCATCACACTTTATTCTCATGTTTTATATGAGTTTCCAAAAATTTGTAAAAAATTAGGATGTTGTCAGTGTAGACTATAACATAATCCTCAAAATATTGTAAAAAATGTCATTAACAAAATGCTGAAAAAATTGCCCATGCTTTATCTAAACCATAGGACACTACTTTAAATCCAAAATAACCATTTACCATATTGGAGGTGGTTTAACACTCATCCTCTTCAATAAGCACGTGGAATAAGTTACCAAGTAATGTGGTAGACAGTAGGACTTTAGAGACATTCAAAGTTTGGTTTGACATTATTTTGGAAAAATATTTCAGACACAATGAATATTTTAAGCAGCAATTTAATTAATGTAAGGGTATAATTGCCTTTGATAAGTTATTTTATTAAGCTTCTGATAATACAGTACATTGTTTAAGATTGAAAAAAACCCGGCCTTCACTGGAGTAGACGATGGCCTACTCATTATTCAAATTCTCTTTTATGTACTCATTCGTAGCTTTTGACTCTGGTTGGGATAAAACATAAATTTTTCCATTGGGTAACGGAGCACAGGTAGTCGCTCTATCCCACAATCATGATCTCTGTGTAGAAGTTGTTCCAATGATTTTTTTTTTTATTTTATTGAATTTATTAAAATCAAATAGCTCTCCATACACATAACTCGAGTTTTACAAAAAGAAAAAAAAAAAACAAAAGGTTCAAAACAAATCAACCCCCACCCCTGAGAAAGAGAGCTAGGTCAGCAGTGTAAAATGTTATGCTAGTAAAGACAAATGAATAGATAAAATAATAAATGAATAGAGATAAATGGAGTAAAAGAGGGGTGAGAACCTGCTTCCTCAATTTAAATGCTTAATCTAAAATGTTATTGTTTAGATCCTGCCAGGTTTTGAAAAAGTTTTGTACAGATCCTCTAAGTGCGAATTTGATTTTTTCCAGTTTCAAATAGTATATAACATCAGTCAGTTATCACTGACTTAGAATAGGTGAGTTAGGATTCTTCCAGTTGAGCAAGATAAGTCTACATGCCAATAGTGTAGTAAATGCAATTACAGTTTGTTTGTCCTTCTCCACTTTAAGCTTGTCTGGAAGTTCACCAAAAACAGCTGTTAGTGGATTAGGAGGGAATGTGACTCTGTATTTGTATTTATTGGGGTACAAAGCAGGAAATATAAAGAAGTACTGTAGGATTTTATTTCTGTTGGGGACCAAGCCTATGTAAGTTTGTCTATTTCTGTCCATATCCAGGTTTTTATAGTTTTATTTTATGGATTTTTATTTAATGAATAAATTTTTATATTCTTTATATTGAAATTGAAAGGTCAGTAACTTTAACTAAACAATGTTCAAGACAAAGCCTCCCCCAAATCTAAATTTGTCTGGAACTAACCTTGGAATTAAGAAATTAAAAGCAAAGAAAATCAGTGTCTCAAAATGGAAAAACCCAATCTGAATTAAAATCAGTGATGTGTGAATTCTAGCATGCTCTGGAAACAATGTTACAGCACCCGACACAAAGACAATTTAACAAGCTAGAAAAAGCAATAAGAAATGACATTGATCATATGATAACAAATGGAAACAATTGCTCAAGACAACAAACTTGAAGGTTGTTCTACAAATTTGAATAATAAATTAAATCATCTGGTGGGGTTGTATCCCACTGGCCCTTAATGCAGTAACATGAATGATAATTAGATTAGATTAGAGAAATTTTATTAATCTGAAAGTGAAATTCAAATTATTCATTCATATGAGTAAAAAATGGTCTAACCCAACTTATTATTGTACATTGCACAAATTTCTGTTGGCTCAGACAATACAAAATGTATCTAGAAGGTGGCCCTACTTCTAAGAGTTGTTATAAGGCTTCACTAAATCACGTGTTTTGGCAATGTCTCCTGCATTGGCATTACAGGAGCAAAATCTTTATTTATCAGATAGTTTTAACTTTAAAATATATCTTAATTTTCTAGTAAACACCTGATGAGACAAAAGTGCTTAATGAACAATTTACCATGATAGTTTATACTCCATTTCTAGCAGTCCATCTTACATTTGTGAAAGGAAGAATATCCACCCACCTACGATAACACAATGGGAAAAGAATGTTCTATTAAACTTTAAATTAGAAAGAATTAATTTCTCATAAGAGTAACATATCAAAAGTTTTTTTATTTAAAATGTGGCAGGCATTAATCAGAACAGTTCTCAGTTAATTGAATGGCTGCTCTCTAGAAGGGCGGGAAAGGACTATCTGATCTGAATGATGTGTGGAACTGACTGCCTTCTTGATCTTTGATGTACTGTATATTTTGTAATAAAACAATGAACAGTGTGACAGATAAGGGCGCTCTCCCTCCCTTGAACCCTCAGATCACACGCCAGACACCAGGTAAAAGTCCAAAGATGAATATTTATTATAATAATAAAGTGCACAAAGCACCACCACTCCACTACACTCAATAACAATCAATAATCAATAATCAATCCTCCAGTCTCCCAGACGCGTTGCCACCCTTCCACCCAGCTCAGGTCGACGTCTGGGATTTCCCACAGTCCTTTTATAGTCCTTGACCTGGAAGTGCTTCTGAACCTTCAGTCCATGTGACTTCCTAGCACCTCCGGGTCAGATCAAAAACTCTTCTTTTTCATCCCGGAAGCACGTCATTTCTTCTGCCCATGTGGCTGGGACATACTTCCGGGGTGTAGGGAAAATAGTACTTACTCCTCCCTGCAGTGTCCTCTGGCAGCCCCCATGGTATCCAGCAGGGCTGTGAATTAAAAGTCTACTGTCCATAATTCCCTGCTGGCATTTGGGGCACTTCCATTCTACAGGGAGGGCTCCACCTAGCGGCCTGGGGGTATTGGCTGGGATGAATGACCGGCCATATCCCACAACAGATTCAAACAAAAAATATATAGACATTGCAGCCACCTAGGATCTGGAGTGCCTGCTTCTGAAATAAAGTCCTGTCACCAGATTATCCAAGGTTACTCACTATCCCAGTGCACAAAGTTAAATTAAAAACCTTTCCATCCATCCATGAATTTTATAACCTATGTATGCAATTTAGGCTGCAGGGAGCTAGTGTTTGCCCTATAAGCATTGGTCTCAAGCCAGTAGCCAACACTGGGTGGGGTGCAAATCTACAGTATCACAGAGCACGCTCATACACATACTCATATTAATTACTATTTGGCTGATTTAAAGTTACACATTTTTCTAACACACATGTTGGATGTGGGAGGAAAACTGACAGACAATGTGCTGACTCAAACCAGTCCAAGAGCTGAACCCAGGACTCTGGAGCTTGGAATTGAATCTGAGTAGAAGTATTTTTCATATAAAAGAATGTAAAAGGAGACGGTACAGTAATGCAGTGTTTAATGGTGCTGCTTAACAGACACATAGGCACAGATTTGAATTCTGTGCCTATTTGATGTTGTTCTGTTGATTCTGCATGCCATCCTTGTGTCAATATGAGTTTTCCTTAGGATGCTGCCAAACCCCCAGATACATGTAGGGTAATGGACCACTCTAAATTGGCCCCGTGGATGTGGATGTTTGCATGAGTGGGCCCTGCAATCGATTTGTTCTCTATTGGGAACTGTTCCCTACCATGCCCCCAGTGTCCTGAATTGGTTTAAGTGTTATGTTACTAAAGCACTAGGCAGGAACAGATATGTATATATATATATATATTATCTGTTTACAGTAAACATTTAGAATAATAATCTACAAATGGTATTTAAGTACTTTTTTGATACTGCAAGTGAAGTCAAAGCCTGTTGAGAACTAGAAAGTTGCAAGCAACCTTGATTAAGGTCATTCCATTCTATAAATATATGTTGCATGTGTAATTTCTATTCATTCATCTTTTCCTTCCTCCTTCGATCCATCCATTTACTAGGTCCATTTAATCCATTTGTACAGTAACATATCATGTACTGGTATTTGTCATGATCCTGAGAGTTCCTCAGCATAAAGTCTCAAACTGTAAGAAAAAGCACCTCAAGTGTAAGGATCCATCAGTCTTCAGCTTGTAAGAACATAAAAGGCAGATGATAAATCTTTATACAAATGCTCAGTAGCACAAGGAAGCTAGGATGAGTACAAGAGGCACCAAAGCAGTTGCCTTCCTAAACATGGGAAACACAGCAATCAAGTCCCAAAACATAAATCCAGAGAAAGGTCAAAAACAGTGCAAAGCAGGTCAGAAAATCTAGTGAATCCTCAAAGCACAAGAATAATAATAACAATCACAAGAACTCATTAACATCAGTGCATAACATGTACCACAAGAGACTGTGTGTTTCCTCAGCCTTTATAGGAAATAGGGCAGTTCCTTTATGGTGATGGGCAGGTGGCCCAGCCACTTGGAAAACTGCCCACAAAATAATTAAAACACAGTAGAAAATACCTAGACACATAGAATATAAATAACCTACAATGGTGACAAAAAAACATAATTATACAAATAATAATCATGAACAACATTATTAATATAAACAAAAGAATAAAAAATAAACAAAAAAGTCATAAAGGAATTTTAACCCCAGCCAAAGGCCCATGCTGAAACATAACAGTAGGAACCTTACTCAAAAGGGACATACATTATATGTGTAATTTGGGGTTATTTTATGTGTAACTTGTACGGGCAATTTGCTGGAAAGATTAAATTATTTATATAAGACAATGGCATGGCTGTCAAATGAATTTTATTGATATGAAGGGTATTATATATATATATATATATATATATATATATATATATATATATATATATATATATATATATATATATCTTTTATATAAATATATATATATACATATATTTATATATATATATATATATATATATTATATAATATATATATATATACATACAGTGTACACAGTCTTTATTATGTTACAATAGTATGATTGGGCGTTATGTAACCTTATGACCTATGGGTAGGAACTAAACCTGAAACACCCGGTGTGAGTGCCAAAGGTTCTATACCTTGCACCAGGTGTGCAGGATGGCTGAAGGCTTTAATAATAGTGTTGGCCTTTCTCAGATATTATTTTGTATGTCTTGAACAGAAACCAGTTCGGTGCCAGTAATATTCTGTGCTGCTTCCACCATACTCTGCAGTGCTTTGTAATCTTGAACTGACTATCAGACTGTCTGTCTCCAGACAGAGGAGTAGCTTCAGCGACAGACTGCTGTCACTGTCTTGCTACACTGACAGACTAAGGAGATCGTTTCTCCCCCAAACTATGCGACTCTTCAATTCCACCCAGGGGGGTAAACGTTAACATTATTCAAAGTTATTGTCTGTTTTTACCTGCATTTTTATTACTCTTTAATTTAATATTGTTTTTTGTATCAGTATGCTGCTGCTGGAGTATGTGAATTTCTCCAGATAGATAGAAGTATCTATCTATCTATCTATCTATCTATCTATCTATCTATCTATCTATCTATCTATCTATCTATCTATCTATCTATCTATCTATCTATCTATCTATCTATCTATCTATCTATCTATCTATCTATCTATCTATCTATCTATCTATCTATCTATCTATCTAACAGGCACTATACCAAGATTTGATGGATCTAGTGAGGAATGGAGACCACTGTGCATCTGTAGAAGTTAGTAAGATGTAAAAATCTGAGCTTTCTTCATGATGATGAGCCTACTTGCAAAGGAATCAAATGTGTTCTGACCACTTCAATTCATCAATGATAGTCAATTAAACCAACCTTACCAGAGGTATACTTTAAATTTCCTGTAGCAATGCTAATTTTAAATTAAAAATGAAAATAAAAGAGGTATATGATAAGATCCTATATATTATGTGTTTACATTATTTGTTTATCTCATATAACATAGCATGAATAATCATGAGATAATTTCAAAAGAGAGATAATTTCAAAAGAGAATGCATTTACAAGGCAATGCAACCCACAAAATTACTGGACACAAAGCAATAAAAGTCAGAAGTAATAATCATTGTATCCACCTATTCATTCTGTTGCAGGGTCGGAGCAGGAAACCATCAGTCTGAACTACAAAGCAGAAGAAGAAGAGAAGAGGTAGAAGAGGTGCCTATCCATTTCTCAGTACTCTCACAAATTCCTGTATTGCTAACTTAGCGACAAAAGTGCAATTTTTAATATACATAGCTTTTTAAATTAATGTCAAAGATATAAAGTGAAGACAAGGGTTAAATGTAAGCATCTTAATATGCATTATTGCAAACTGGTAGAAAATCTACTACTGCTACTTCTGATACTTCCTTTTTCAGGATTTGGACACAAGTAGGTGACCGTACATACAAAGTTATGCAATAACAGATGCCTGTTAGATTTTTACAATGTTGAGAATGAATTTTTACAGAAGTAAGCAAACTGATGAGATAAATGAAGATCACAGTGCTCAAGAGACAGATAGAAATAAAAGGCAGAAAATTAAAAAGAAGTCACAGCATTTCTTGAACACTTCTGCTGAATGATTTCTTGGCTGAATGTACTCAGTGTTAGTATGTCATAGAGAAGATGGACATCATTGTCCATAATGACTCTCATTTATGTTTTAATTCCCTTCTTTCTTAGGTCCAGAGTGAGTCCCATGACTGAGCCTGCACTTTTAATTAGTTTGTTGATTTGGTGGGCCTCTGTTGAAGTGATGTTACCAGCCTAGCATACCACGGCATAGAAAATCACTCTGGCTATCACAGGGTTGTAGATGTGGATGATGTCAATCCCCACATTAAAGGCATGCAGTCTCTTATGAAAAAAGAGCCTGCTCTGAACTTTCTTATATTGTATTACAATACCAGACCAACCTGTCATTGATGTGAACACTTAAGTATTTGTAGGAGTGGACCACCTCTTCTGAATTGTGACCTGACATAGAGAATCGATGCTGCGAGAAGTCCTTGGTTTTGCTGACGTTAAGTTGCAGGCAATTGTTACATTTTAAATTTTGGGAAGATCTTAAATACCCTAAATAAAAAATGGCAAACTGCAGGAATGCAAATGAAGATGTTCCATTCAGTGTCAGAAACCTATACAGTAGATTAGTTTAAATTAATTAAACTTTATTAATTCCAAGAAGAAATTTAGATGCATACAGCAGCAGAAACAGAAAAAAAAACAATGACTAACAGGAAAAATAGCGCAATCAATCAAAAGAGAGATAAATAAATACATGTATATTGGGTATAAGCACTTTCAGTACTTTGGAATGTCAGGAGGAAGCATTTAATTGCCTGATAGCAATGGTCAGAAAAGATCCTCAGAGGCACTTCTTAGCTCAATGTGCAGGAATGAGCCATCTGGCTAAAAGTGCTCCAAAACAGCATCTTTTAGAAGGATAGATGGAATTTTTCATGATGGTATCCAGTTTTGCCACCATTCTCCTTCCCACAAGAACTTCCAATGTCTCCAGGGCAAGCCCCATAATATGGAGCAGAATTTATTGATAAGCTTATCCAGGAATTGTAAATCTTTTGAACTAAAGACACATAGCAGGCAGTCAAGGGGGAGAGTGTTACAGGAGCATAAGGGGAAAGAAGGTGTTAAATAATAAAAATAGTATTTCGATCTATTAATGTATTAATTATAAGTTAAATCGGTTAAATTTAATTAAAAGAGTTGAGCAGTTTAGTAAACCAAAGCCAAATTTTAAAAATGAGGACAGTGCAATCTAAGTCTTGTTGGGTGTTGGAGTTTTCAGAGAATGGCTTGGAGGAGTCAGTCCTCCTTGAATGCTACTGTATATCTACAGGAGCTGTCAGTTGATCCAGCACCACAAGTTCAGGGTTACTGAATTAGAGGAGGAGTTGGCTGACCTGCATTGTAGAAGAGAACTGCTAAACATGACCCACGTGTCCTTTAGAGGGACAGTGTGTATGTTTAAGGTGACATAGAAGGAGATTCCAGACCAGACAGGTGGGTCAGAGTAACAAGGTAAAGGGTGCATACTGTTTGGGGGCATCAAACCCCAGGACTGGAAGCATCAAACCATTTTCAGATCCTTGCACAGCTGTATGGTATTTCTGAAAACTCTGAGGTGGTGGGTGGACATGAGGAACTTCAACTGGCCGCCGCAAAATCATTCCACAGAAAGGAAGAGGTTGTGATAGTGGGCTAATTAATAATTAGGTGGATTGAAGTGAAGCTTTGCTCCAGAGACGGAGAATCTCACAAAATGTGTTGTCTTCTGTGTGCACAGGTGGGAGATTTTCCTGGTATGGTAGATAGAATTTTCATTGAAGTGGGGATGGATCCAATTGTCATTGTCCATGTTGGAACAAATGAAACACCTAAGGGGAGGCTGTTGGATCTGCAGTCCAAATTTAGAGTGAGGTGCCAGGCTGAGGGAGAGAACTGTCATGGTAGTCTTCTCCAAAGTACTGCCTGTGACATATACTAGTCCAGGTAAGATTGATTAAAAGGCTTAACACATGGATCAAATCTTGGTGAAGGCTAGAAGGATATAAGTTTATCAGGCTTTGGGACTCTTTTGGAGCAAAAGGGACCTCTTTAACCACGATGGGTTATGTGTGAACTGGAGGCATACCAATGTGTTGGGGAAGCATATGAGTAAGCTAGTCAAGGACTGCTTAAACTAGGGAATGGGGTGGGGGGCAGGGAGTTAAGGACAGGTTAGGTTTAGAACTGTACATGAGGGCAAAAAATAGTGCAAAAACAAATATGTGTAGTAAAGTAAATTATAACCCAAAGTTTAAGTGCAAAAATAAAATAAGTAATATATAAGAAAAACTTGTCTTAAGTACCAAAAATAAAACAAGTGAGTTGGACATGAACATGAGTATGACATTACAGCAATAACAAAAACCTGGCTAAATATCAAGAATGGGGATAAGTATAACATAGATGGTTACACATTTTTAGGAAGTATAGACAGAACAGAAAAGGAGATGGGTTGCCTTTTATGAAAAACAGAATTTAACTTCAAGTGTTCTTCAGTTGAACAATTAACCACATCTTAGTGAGGATGTCTGGATCTGTCTGGAAAACAATAGTCAAAGATGTCTTTTTTGTAGGAATGTGCTGTAGACTCTCCAATACAGACAGCAATTTCAATATGCATATTTTTAGCAATATTAAAAACGCAGGTTTACAGGGGGATATTATAATCTTGGGGGAATTTAACTACCTAAATATTTACTGGGCTAATCTTACAAATAATGCAGTATAAAAGGAAGATATTTAATGTATCAGGAACAGTAATGGGAAATTACAATATTTACAGTCAGTGAAATAGCAAATGCTTTAAACTTACGTTTTTTTCTGAGGTTGTCACATGTAGGGAAGTGGATAACCTCCCAAAGTTAACAGGACTACTAAGGATGTTTTGAGTGATTTGGAAATTGTAGATTAGAAGTACTGCTTAGATTAAATAGGCTGAAGACCACATAAAACGTATCCTCAAGCTCTTAATGAAGTTAATGAGTATATATATAAATCCTTGACACATACAGTATTTTAGCAAGTCACGGTGTACTGGGGTGATACGGCAGATCAAGGAAACTATAGAACTGTAAGCTTAAAATTCATCAAATGTATATTTATGGAAGGGGTTAATTAAAAAAAAGATTGAGCAACACATGAGCAACTCCTAGAACAGGAGTTTACTGAACAGTCAGATGAAGGAGGCTGTGTTTTACTAACATTCTGGAATTCTATAAGGAACCAACAAAAGGATATGATCAGAGTGGTGCGTATGATATTATTTATCTTGACTTTCAGAAAGATTTTATAAGATCCCACATGAGAGGTTGGGTGTCAAACTGAAAAAGGTGAGAGTTCAGGGAGTAGTGTGTACTGTAAATGGATGCAAAATTTCCTAAGAAAGCAGAGGGTTATGGAGCAATGAACCTTCTCAGAATTAGATGAAGGTAAGAATTCCATCCCACATGGCCTGTGGTAGGGACTCTCGTAATAAATATATGATTTACATAGGAATATAAATGACAAGCTAGTTAAATTTGTAGATTATACCAAGACAGGTGGATTGGCAGATAATCTAGAATCCACTGAGTCATTACAGAGAGACTTGGACAGCATACAGGCATGGGGAGATTTATGGTTATGAAATTTAATGTCAGTAAATGTAAAGTATTATGCATAGAAAGTAAACATGTTAGGTTTGAATGCACAATCGGAGGTCTGGAACTCGAAAGTACCTCTTTTGACAAGGGCCTAAGAGTCAAAGTGGACTCATCACATGAGGTAGAGTTCATATCCAGGCAGTGTTCAGAAGTCATTAAGAAGGCTTACAGAATGTTAGGTTGTATGACAGAATATGTAGAGTACATGTTCAAGGAGGTTATGCTTAAGCTTAAAAACACCCTGGTGAGATGTCATTTGGAGTACTGTGTACAGTTTTGGTCACCAGGCTACAAACAACAAGGATGCGCCAGTAAAGGTCCGGAGAAGAGCGACTAAACTGATTCCTGGACTGTGGGAGATGAGATACGAGGAAAGATTAAAACAGCTGAGCCTTTTCAGTTTAAGCAAAAGGAGATTAAAAGATGACATGTTTGAAGTATTTAAAATTATTAAGGGAATTAGTACAGTGGATCAAGACTGTTCAACAAGAGCACTGGGACACAACTGGAAATTATTAAGGGTGAATTTTGCAAAAACATTACAAGGTTTTTCTTCACACAGAGGACCATAGACTTATGGAATAAGATACCAAGCAGTGTGGTAGACAGTAGGATGTTATAAACTGTCAAAACTAGACTAGATATTATTTTGGAGGAATGCAGTGGATACGACCAGCGAGGTATGGTGTGCTGTATGGCTTGCTCTCGTCGAAAATTTTCTAAAGTTCTACAAAAAATAGTTGCTTCCTCAGGACACCACAATATAGAACAAAACACTGGTTTCTACTACTATTGTGCAAGCAGCAGCCACTTTACAGACCACTCTGTATTTGTCACTGTTTTTTTTTCTCTGAACTTATTTACTAGTTACAAGCTTATTTAAATTGGAATTGATCTGACTTCTGGCTTGTCACTGATAGTAGCCACTAGAAATTGGATAAATTTTAAATGGTTTTTAAATTTACCAATGAACTGCAATGCACATAAACCCAGGTGAAGGCTTGTCTTAACTGCACTGTAAATGGGCTGTGAAGTGGACCCGAAAGCTGAATTATATCTGCAACACCTGAAACAGTTAGAGACAATAAGAAAATAAATGTGGGGTGTATTGAATACTGCATAATCAGCTACATGCACTTGTGCTTTACAGAGAGCTGGCTTAAACCTGATATACCGGACACTGTTTTAATGCTAGTCAGATTTCATCTTATTTGAACCGACAGTGACATAGTGCAAAAAAGACAGAAGGGGAACTGGTCATCTATGGAAATGAGGAATGGTGTACAATGGAGCACATTACAGTTAAAATTATAGTTTGTAATTTTCTGGCTATTGGAATTCATTAACATTATTTGTCCAGGGAGATAAATTACATCATCCATATTAATGTTTATATTCCTCTCTTCTCAAATGAGGACCTAGCAATGGAAACATTACACCATTTGAAAAAGGAGTGCAGACCTTGTATTGACATCAGCAAGATATATACAATCAAGAGAAAGTGGAGGAATTTGCGCACATTATAGAAAAATCGCTCTCAGGCTCAACCAATGCACACACAAAAAAAGATTGGAATAATTTAGGGATACTGTCTGCAATGCTGCAATGCCCAGTTTTGGCAAGAAACCCAACAAATCAGCAGATTGCTTTGAAGCACACTCTTCGAAAATGACACCTATCATTAAAGAAAAGAGATTCTCCCTGGCAGCATATAAAGCCTGCCCCAGCAAAAACAAATCTACAGATCCTTTGGACTACCCACAGTAAGGTTCAAAGTGCACCAGGTGACTCCAGCTCTGCTCCCAGATCCAGATTGCAGCTGACACAGGCAAGGTGAAGGGGATATGCTGGGTACCCTGCAAAAGAAAACTGCTCCTCTGAAGTCTACCACAGGAGAGCTTATATAGGAAAGGGCTCAACAGTTGGAGTGTTGGGTGGAGCACTACTCTAAGCTTTATGACCGGGAAAATGAAGACGCCTCAAATTTCATTGAGTGCCCACCTGTGTTGGATGAGCTCGACAGAAAACCTCTTCTTGAAGAACTCACCAAAGCCCTGGACACCCTCACCTCTGGCAAAGCACCAGTCAAAGATGGAATCCTAACAGAGGTCTTGAAATGCTGGAAGTGCACCATCATCACTGAATTACATGAAATCCTGTGCCTCTGCTGGAGGGAAGGTGTAGTTCCACAAGACGTGAGAGACACCAACATTGTCATCCTTTACAAAAACAAAGGCAGCAAAAGCGATTGCAATAACTACCAGGGCATTTCACTGTTTGGCACCGCCAGGAATCTCAATGCTCCAGTTGCATTGAGAACATCACAAGTCCTCGCAGAGGTGTCTACCCAAAATCACAATGCGGATTCCATGCCATCAGGTCAACAATTGACATGGTTTTCTCCCTCAGACAGCTACAGAAGAAGTACAGGGATCAAAGACAGTCACTCTTCATTTCCTTCATCGATCTTACAATTCTTCCCTAAGACTGGATGCCCATCTAGGCTCCTTAGTATCATCAGGTCGTTCCACAAGGATGCGAAGGGCACAGTGGTCTTTGATGGCTCAACATCTGGTGCCTTCAACATATATAGTGGAGTAAAGCAAGTTATGTTCTCTCCCCCACACTGTTTGGAATCTTTTTCTTAGTTCTATTGAAGCATGCCTTTGCATCTTCTACATAGGGCATCTGCCTTTGCCTTAGGCCATATTGAAAGCTCTTCAAACTCTCCAGGCTACGGGCTAAAAACCAAGGTTCAGCTGAAGTGCCTGTATGACTTTATTTTTGTTGATGATGCAACAATTAGTTGATGACCTCCAACTGCTTCTGGACCACTTCAGTGGGGCTTGTCATGACTTTGGTCTCATTATTAGTCTGACAAAAACACAGGTCATGGGGCAGAATGTGGACCATTCGCCCAACATCAGGATCTCCAACCATGAACTGGAGGTTGTCCATGACTTTGTGTAACTGGGCTCAACCATCTCAAACTCCCTCTCACTCAAACCCAAGTTAAATAAACATATTGGTAAAGGTGCTACTACCGTTTCCAGATTAAACAAAAGAGTGTGGAGCAACAGCAGGCTGACAGAACACACTGAGGTTCAAGTCTACAAAGCCTGTGTCATGAGCGTTCTCCTTGAACACGGTATGTCAGGCATGAGTAAAAGCTCAACTCTTTCCACACGTACTGCCTCTGATGAATCCTCAACATCTCTTGGCAGGACAAGGTCTGCAACAATGCTGTCCTTAAGAGGGCTGGGATCGACATGCTCCTGAAGCAAAGACAGATGCACTGGCTCAGACATGTTGTTCGGATGAGTGTAGACTGACTACCCAGGGACCTATTGTACAGAGAACTGGTAAGTAGGAAAAGACCTACAGGCAGATCACAGTTGAGATTCAAAGATGTCTGCAATAAAGACATGAAGGCCTTAGACACAGACACGGACACATGGGAAATGATGACTTCTGAATGGCAATCCTGGAGGCAGGCGGTACAAAAAGTCCTCTCCTGTTTCAAAGAATCACTCGCCCCAAAAGACAGAGGTGAAACGTCTAAGAAGAAAGGCTAAACTCCTGACCGAAAAACCGGCATCAGACTTTGTCTGCACCAAGTGTAGAAGAGACTGCAATTTCTGAATAGGCTTGCTAAGTTTTATAACAGACACTGCTTTAGAAGCTGAACACAGCACTCTCTTGAGATTGATAGATGACTATATAGCACTTCAAATTTGTCGTAAAGGACAGGCAATTAATTCATACTTAAGTCATTAATGCCATTGTGGACAGTGAAAATGGGATAAACTCCAGCGCTGTCACTTTCAGAGATGTGTCCCATCTATTGTATTTTGGGAGTGGCTAATGTACTATCAAATCAGCCTACTAGCAAATGGCCATTTTAAAGGTAAGGTATGTACAGTTGTCCCCAAAGTTAGTGAAAAACTAGTGTGCCTAGTCATTTCAGTCATTTCATTTTCAGAGTCTCAGGGAGAGACACTCATAACATTTAGTTTTATTTCAGAAATATTCAACACTAAATAAAATAGTTGTCCGAATTATGTTGTGTTCAGTTGACTTAATATAGTATAGATGTTATTCTTGAGGAATTGTATGAAAGGTAAATTTATTACTAGGGCTTATAATACAGTTATATCTTTTTATTGATGCTATAGGTACCAGGAATGTGATTTGAATATCTAATGTTTTATAGATACTACTGTACTGACATTAGCTCAAATGACTTTTGTGGGTTTCTTCATATATCCAGTGACAGTGACCATTGGGTTAAATGCTTTTGACACAGGACCCTCATGCAACTGAGTCTTTTTATAATTCTTTACATTATCAGTTGTAAGCCTGTAGTTACTCCATCCTATTTTGGTCCAGTCAATCCGTGATTCTTTGGTTGAATTGGTCTTTTAGGAATGATGGCACATGAGTGGGTTTTCCTGGGTAGTTGTAGGTAGTTAGATAAGCACAAGCCATTCAATCTTTTCTAGGTCATTTTTGTGGAAATTTCCTAGTAGCACACCTATGGCTTTTGTGAGTTTGTCATATTAATATCTGTGGCCGTTCCTTTAGTATGAGGTGTGCAACGCAGTGTTTTAGCATTTTTTCCAATTCTGCTGATCTTGTTTGATTAACATTCTGATTGTTTGTACTGTTACCACTTTTTTGAGTTATGGGTACCGCAATACTTCTTTTGCACTGAGCAACACAAATGGGAAAAGGAGGATATGAGCAAAATGCACAGGAGGCCCTTTTCTATTTGCTTGTGTATTCTTAAGCAGACAAAATATATTTTTGATATGAATTCATCCTATGTCTTGAAATATTGCTGCTTATTATCCAGCATAACTTGGTTACCCTTTTGTTTTGCATTATGTATAGATGTTATTGTCCTGGGCAAATGTTCAATATCCAAATAGGAAGAGCAAGTAGGTACAAAAATCTGTATCTCATACATTCTTTGTGGTTTAAATGTTGAATTTCAGTTGGGTTGTCCTTTAATACATAGACTGACTTTCTCCCTGTTTGCCAACAGATGGAGCACTGAGCACATCACACCCAGATCCAGATCTTCAACTCAGAAGTTTTTTTTTTGAAAAACTCCATAAGGACTGTGACTGGGCCCAGAATTTAAAAGCTACTTTCTGAACCCATCAAACAAAGATGATAACCATCAAACCACTGAGCTCCTAACATAATATGGCATTCTCAAACTCACTTATTCTAATTCAGGGTCTAGGTGGCCCTAGAATCTTTGAAAGCTTCTCTATGTTTCTCTTTATGGACACTCAGTCCATGCTATACTTTCAAAGTGGATTATTTATATTTTATTATCAGGTGGTCCAAAAATTCTGTTTTCATAGGCAATGTTAGGAAGTAAAAGAGAGTTCTGTTTGTGCGTGTGGCCATTTACGTTGAGTTCATGTTAAAACTACACTATTTAGGAGACATGTTTGAAAACAAAAGGTGGACTTCTGTTTAATAACTCTATGCAAAAATCACCTTAATGCACTATTGATAAAGAATTACTGTATTTAAAGAAGAGGCCCCTGAAATCATGGTACTGTGCTGTTTGGAAAGATGCGTCTCTTTTTGCATTTTCAAATACAGTGTTCAGTTCAGCTATGAAAGTATTAGAATAGTATTCCACAAGATACATTATAATAGAGAAGAAGGCAGCAGTATAAAATTACAGAGAACACACTTGCCAGATGGGGATAAAATCACCCAGCCAGGATGCCTTGTCAGTCCACCTTTGGCAGAAGGTAAACAATAATCAATAATAGGGTGGAAATTCACCCAAGACACTAGTGGTTTGTAGCAATATCTTCCTGCGGTATCCAGTCTTACTGGGAAATGTAGTTTTTGCAGGAGACTCATTGAGATTGGGGTGCTTCTCAAGAAGCTAGAATGGCACCAGACGTAGTCCTGTGTCTAGGCTTATAAGGGCATCCACCTTCTCAGTCAAGCGAGTTTGGAGTTGAGCGGGAAGACAGAGATGTGGAAGTGGACACCAATGTACTGTGGAAACAGCATATTATGTTCACGAGTAGAGTAGCTAATTCAACCGTGTTTGGATAGGCCCAGGGAGGTTCTATCCAAACATATTATTATGTTTCCCTTTTTAGGTGTGCATTTGTTCTTTACATTTTTCTACTTTCTTATTTGTTTGATTTTTTTTTTGTATAATCTCTACTAGACTGGCCTGGTGGCTTTTTGGAAAAATGGACAGCTTCAGAGCACCCCACTCTTTGACAACTGGCATAGTCGGTGTTAAGAACTAGGAAACCTCTTTTCTTATAACATTTTTAATGTTTCAGATTTGTTTTTAGTTCAGGAGATTTTTATATTTTAAAAACTTAATTTTTGAGCTTTGTCTTTAAATTTGTTTGAATTTTATTTCTTAGTTTTAGAAAGATTTTAATTTTGTTTTAATCTAAAGTAAGCCACTACAGGCAGGTAATAGATGTCTTGGGTGTTTGCCTGGTGGATAGTTACAGTCCCCCAGACTCATATCATGAAAGACTAGCTAATAAATAATTATTAATGCAGTGCAGTCCAAAATACTGACGGATTTGATCAGTGAACAAGTGAGGTTAGTTAGTCTTGATTTCAATATTCTGGATTTGACTTATTATTTACCTCTTAGTGTTTTGGCTCTGGTGCTATAATAGAATTTTGGTGATTGACTGTAATTCTTGTATGACTTCAATTACAGCTTAGACCTCTGGCTAGAAAAATAACTCATAACCCATGGAAAAGGATTGCTTTTGTTTTTGATTTTATTTCTATATAGAATGGTTAATATCATGGATAGATTTGTTAAAATATTATAGAAGTTGTTCTTAAACAATCATTATCAGAATATTACCCATCACAATCAATTTGGGGAAAACACAGATAGCAGGCATCTAAGTAGAGGAGCTTTTGGGTTGCTTCAAGTTTTTATAACTGTCATAACAATGGGGAGTATTCTTGGCTATCTGAGACGCAAGGACTTTCAATTTCTATTATAATGTTTTGATGTGAAGTAATCCAGAACCAAGGACAATTTTACCTCTTTTCTTCTTTCTCATGTAAGAGAATGTCTGTTAACGATAATAATGGGAAGAAAGTCAATACACAAGAAACTTTGTGATGAAAGTGTAGCCTTTAGACTGAATAAGATCATGTCTACCTGTACTGCATGCTCAAATGAGAAACCTGTCCCATCAGTCACACCAAAGAGTGGGAAGAAGAAGAGTGACACTGAGGACCTTTGAACTTATGAAAGATTTGACTATTAGTGGGGTGCATGCCTGAATCCTCCACTTTATGTGCTTTGGAAGCTGGGTTGAAGACAATAGGAGTACGAGCATGGACTCATTGATAACCTGCAATTGGGGAAAGTACTGTCATTGATCTTATGAGACCTCAAAAACCTGTCCAGATTCTACCTATTCATGCACTTAATAGAGGTCAAACAAGCCATTAGAATACTGTCAGATACTAACACCACAGTGAGAGAGTAACTTGGTGATTATTACAGTCTACAACCCAGAGCCTTTGGCAACCAGACATGTGGAAATCAGAGAACACCCCACATTCATCCTGCCTCAGGAGGGAATAAGGCTGGAGAGTGTAATGGTATGCCCCTGAAAAGGGGCATAAAAAGGGCTGGAAGAAGGTACAAGGCACAAACAGGGAGGTAAGTGACCACTGCTGAGAAAATGTGAGGTGATAAAGATGGGGAAGAATTGAAGAAAAGAGCCCATGTAGCACCAAATGTGCCTCCAATGTTTAAACCCCAAATGACCCCTGTAAATCATAATAATTCACACATTAACATAAACCCCTAGGAAACTACTAGACTCATAGAGTGTAGCTGACTTTTAGGAGAATGTGAGAAAATGTGTGCCTTGCTCCAGGTACAAAGTTATTAAAGTTGAGCCAAAGCTATCATTAGATATAAAAAAACCCTCAATTTTCCATTATTGCACCAGGGATTCTATGATGCTTGTGAAGCCTATACTGGCGGCTGAGGAGGTGTTTCCTCCGTAGTCAAATATCTGCATGTCTCATGGTAAGAAAGAAATTGTACAATGACTTATTTCTGATGTATCAATGTATATCAATGCAAAAAGCTCCATCTTCGCAGTACTGGACTTGAAAACCCGGCTATGTACTGATAAGGGAAATAATCTTACTAACGCTATTCCTGTGACAAGCAAAGATACAAGAAAGTCTCACCTGATCTATAAAACATATTAAAAGTCTTCCTAAATGTGGCTGACATGTTTCTGAGTGCAAGGAAAGAGAGACGTGGTCTGGAGCCATTGAACATATAAAAACTGATGTAACTACTGTAAATATAGCCATTAATTGGAAACCACTACATGGTTTAAATTTTTAAAGCTACAACCCTGAGAGTGAAGGTTAAAACTTTTCTGAAGACCATAATAAACTATCTTAACAGTATGTGCTTTAACCACATGAGCAAAACAAAAGTATTGGCTTCTTCAACATAGTGTAAACGAATACTTGATCAAGGTGACAGGAACCAAGTAACACTAGATTCCACACATTGTCAGGTGTTCATTGTCAAATAATTTAAGGGTGAATACATTTTCTTTCTACTTTTACAGGGATGCAGGTAACACCTTTCACTGCAGACCTGTTGTCTTCTTGGAAGGCTTGAGTAAAGTGGCAAGAAAATATGTGAACCCACTTGGAATTACCTGGTTTTGTGTTTTAATTGGTCACAAAATGTGAACTGACCTTTATCTAAGCCTCAAGTATAGATAAACAAAATATAGATGAACTAATAATGCACAAACAATTGTAATCTTTCATAAATTTATTGAACGCATTCATCAAACGTTTGCAGCCGACTGTGGAAAAAGCAGGTGAACCTTTGGATTTACTAACTGGTCTGACCTCATTTGGCAACAATAACCTCAAACAAGTATTCCAGTAACTGCAGATCAAACCTGTACAACTTTCCTGAGAAATTTGGACCATTCTTCCTTACAGAACTGTTTCATATTCTTAGGATGTATGGTGTGAAGGGCTATCTTGAGGTCATTGGGCCACTACAAAAGGTGTATTTTTTGAAGCCATTCTATAGTAGATTACTTTGATGTTTAGGGATATTCCTTTGCTGTACCAACAAATTTCTTCTGAGCTTCAGCTGGCAGACAACCACCCTGCCATTATCCCACAGAATACCTTGATACAAATGAGAATTCATTGGCTCCTCAATGATGGCAAGCTGTTCAGGCTATGAGGCAGCAATAATAACCAGACCATAATGGTTCCTCCACCATTCCTCATCACTGAAATGATGTTGTCATGTTTGTATGCTGTTCACATTTCACGCCATATTTACAGCTGCATATTCTTTTCGAATAATTCAACCTTAGTTTCCTCAGTCCACAAAACTTGGTATTTTCCCAAAAGTATTGTGGAGTGTCAAGGTGGTCTTTGGCAAACTTCAGGCATGGAGCAATGTTGATTTAGAGAGCAGCAGTTTCCTCCTTGTTGTCCTGCCTGTTCAATGTTTTGCATATGAACTCATTAACAGAGATGTTAATCTGTTCTAATAAATCTTCCAAGCTTTTAGCTGTTACCCTAGTGTTCCTTTTTACCTCACTGAACATTCTGCATTGTGCTTTTGAGTTATCTTGGCTGAGTGCCCACTTGTAGGGAGAGCGGCCACATTACTAAATCACCTTCACTTACACATAGTTTGTCGAACTGTGGACTAATGGATATCTAAACTCTTTTAAATTAGTCTGTAACCCTTTCCGGTTTAATGAAAATGAACAATTCTTGATTGTAGGTCTTCTGAGGTCTGTGTTTTGAAATACATGGTTCACATCAGTGAATGCTTCTTGTGAATAGCAAACTTAAAATGTCTGAGTCTTAATTGTAGGTCCTCCAATCTTGTTTCATTAGTTGGACTCTAAATTTGCCATCTCCTGAGAGTTATCTTTTCTTGAAGTTATCAGCAAAGGAGTTCACATAGTTTTTTCCAACCTACACTGTAAATGTTTAAATATGATTTGGGAACTGAGAGTATTCAATATTTACAAGAACAACACAATAATTTGCAAGTAATTAGTTAAACCAGTTAATGTTTGCTCATTATTCAGCAATTAGGTCAGCAATTATCCATCCATCCATCCATCCATCCTCTTCCGCTTATCCGAGGTCAGGTCACGGGGGCAGCAGCTAGAGCAGAGATGCCCAGACTTTCCTTTCCCCGGCCACTTCTTCTAGCTCTTCCAGGAGAATCCCGAGGCATTCCCAGGCCAGCCAGGAGACATAGTCCCTAAAGCATTTCCTACATCTTCCCCGGGGCCTCCTCCTGGTTGGACGTGCCCGAGCCACCTCATCTGACTCCTCTCGATGAGGAGGAGCAGCAGCTGTACTCTGAGCCCCTCCCGGATGACTGAGCTTCTCACCCTATCTTTAAGGGAAAGCCCAGACACCCTGCGGAGGAAACTCATTTCAGCCGATTGTATTCACAATCTCTTTCTTTCGGTCACTACCCATAGCTCATGACCATAGGCGAGGGTAGGAACATAGATCGACTGGTAAATTGAGAGCTTTGCCTTACGGCTCAGCTCCTTTTCAACCACGACAGACCGATGCAGAGCCTGCATCACTGCGGACGCCGCACCAATCCGCCTGTCGATCTCACACTCCATTCTTCCCTCACTCGTGAACAAGACCCCGAGATACTTGAACTTCTCCAATTGGGGCAGGATCTCGCCTCCCACCCTGAGAGGGCACTCCACCCTTTTCCGGCTGAGGACCATGGTCTCGGATTTGGAGGTGCTGATTCCCATCCCAGCCGCTTCACACTTAGCTGCAAACCAATCCAGAGAGAGCTGAAGATCACGGCCTGATGAAGCAAATAGGACAATGTCATCTGCAAAAAGCAGTGACCCAATCCTGAGTCCACCAAACCGGACCCCCTCAACGCCCTGGCTGCACCTAGAAATTCTGTCCATAGAAGTTATGAACAGAATCGGTGACAAAGTGCAGCCCTGGCAGATTCCAACTCTCACTGGAAATGGGTTCGACTTACTTCCAGCAATGAGGACCAAGCTCTGACACCGGTTGTACAGGGACCGAACAGCCCTTATCAGGGTGTCCGGTACCCCCACAGGATTCCCCGAGGGACACAGTCGAACGCCTTTTCCAAGTCCACAAAACACATGTAGACTGGTTGGGTAAACTCCTATGCACCCTCCAGGACTCTGCTAAGCGTGTAGAGCTGGTCCACTGTTCCGCGACCAGGACGAAAACCACACTGTTCCTCCTGAATCCGAGGCTCGACTATCCGACAGACCCTCCTCTCCAGAAACCCCAAATAGACTTTTCCAGGGAGGCTGAGGAGTGTGATCCCTCTGTAGTTGGAACACACCCTTCGGTCCCCCTTCTTAAAGAGGGGAACCACCACCCCGGTCTGCCAATCCAGAGGCACTGTCCCCGATGTCCATGCGATGTTGCAGAGACGTGTCAACCAAGACAGTCCTACATCATCCAGAGCCTTGAGGAACTCCAGGCGTATCTCATCCCCCCCTGGGGCCCTGCCACCAAGGAGTTTTTTGACCACCTCGGTGACCTCAGTCCCAGAGATGGGGGAGCCCACCTCCAAGTCCCCAGGCTCTGCTTCCTCATTGGAAGGCATGTTAGTGGGATTGAGTAGGTCTTCGAAGTACTCCCCCCCCGACCCACAACGTCTCGAGTTGAGGTCAGCAGCGCACCATCCCCACCATACACAGTGTTGACACTGCACTGCTTCCCCATCCTAAGACACCGGACGGTGGACCAGAATCTCCTCAAAGCCATCCGAAAGTCGTTCTCCATGGCCTCCCCAAACTCCTCCCATGCCCGAGTTTTTGCATCAGCAACCACCAAAGCCGCATTCTGCTTGGCCTGCCAGTACCTATTAGCTGCCTCCAGAGTCCCACAGGACAAAAGGACTCCTTCTTCAACTTGACAGCATCCCTCACCGCCAGTGTCCACCAATGGGTTTGGGGATTGCCTCCATGACAGGCACCGACCACCTTACGGCCACAGCTCTGGTCAGCCGCCTCAACAATAGAGGCACGGAACATGGCCCATTTGGACTCAATGTCCCCCACCTCCCTCAGGACGTGGTCGAAGTTCTACCGGAGGTAGGAATTGAAGCTACTTCTGACAGGGGACTCTGCCATACGTTCCCAGCAGACCCTCACAACATGTTTGGGTCTACTAGGCCTGACCGGCATCCTCCCCCACCATCGAAGCCAACTCACCACCAGGTGGTGATCAGTTGAGAGCTCTGCCCCTCTCTTCACCCGAGTATCCAAGACATGTGGCCACAAGTCCGACGACACAACCACAAAGTCGATCATTGAACTGAGACCTAGGGTGTCCTGGTGCCAAGTGCTCATATGAACACCCCTATGCTTGAACATGGTGTTTGTTATGGACAATCCGTGATGAGCACAGAAGTCCAATAACAAAACATCATTCGGGTTCAGACCGTGGGGGGGGGGGGGGTGGGGGGTGGCATTCCTCCCAATCATGCCCTTCCAGGTCTCACTGTCATTGCCCACGTGAGCATTGAAGTCTCCCAGCAGTATGAGGGAGTCCCCAGAAGGTATGCCCTCTAGCACCCCCTCCAGGGACTCCAAAAAGGGTGGGTACTCCAAACTGCTGTTCGGTGCATACACACAAACAACAGTTAGGACCCATCCCCCCACCCGAAGGCAGAGGGAGGCTACCCTCTCGTCCACCGGGGTAAACCCCAATGAACAGGCTCCAAGTCGGGGGGCAATAAGTATGTCCACACCTGCTCGGCGCCTCTCACTGGGGGCAACTCCAGAGTGGTAGAAAGTCCAGCCCCTCTCAATTGGTTCCAGAGTCCAAGCTGTGTGTTGAGGTGAGCCCGACTATATCTAGCCGGAACCTCTCTACCTCACGCACTAGCTCAGGCTCCTTCCCCTTCAGAGAGGTGACATTCCACGTCTCAAGAGCCAGCTTCTGTAGCATAGGATTGGACCGCAAAGGTCCCCGTCTTCGGCCACCACCCAACTCACACTGCACCTGACCTCCTTGGCCCCTCCCATAGGTGGGGAGCCCATGGGAAGAGGTCAGCAATTAGGCAAACCGAAAATTGGATCGACTCTGTTTGTTTAGACAATTCGGCTACTTCTGATTCGGCTTCAGTCTCTCCAGGTCCCACTGTAGTCAGTGCACGGCCGAAGTCAGCAGCACCAATTCAGCCACAGGGCGAGTGGGTAACAGTAAGATGGGGGTTTAAGAAGCCAAAATTTAGTCCCCCGGCACCCAGGTCACCAATTCGGACCCAGAACAGATTCTCAGCACTCTACAGCGTGCCTGTGGAAACTGAGAATAAGAAAGTGCTTGTAATTGGTGATTCCATAGTACGGAATGTTAGAATTCCAAACTATGTTAAACCAGCAGTTAATGTTAAATGCCTTGCAGGGGCCAAGATTTCTGGCATAGAGGCCGCATTGGACCGTGTCGCCGACAATGAAGTATCTACCTTTTTGCTGCATGTCGGCACTAATGATATTTATTTACAGCAATCTGAGGTATTAAAGAATAACTTCATCTCTCTATGCATCAAAGCTAAAAGAAAATGTTGGAATTTAGTTGTATCTGGCCCCTTACCAAGATTATATAGAGGGGATGTGATTTATAGCAGATTGCATTCCCTTCACTGCTGGCTAGAAACCTGGTGTGCAAATAAAAGCACAGCGTTTGTGAACAATTGGGATGATTTTTGGGAAAGGCATGGATTTTTCAAAAGAGATGGTCTTCATCAACTGGCTGGCTGATTGATTAGAGCACCATCCAGGCCGCAGTCATGTGATTTTAAGAGCCTGATCCTGAAGCTGTTACCCAAAATCTCTGTCATGGGGCACCCAGTAAATTTAGTCTTGATACAAACCTTAAATTCATTGATAACCAAAAAATAAGGTGTATAATTAGACCAAGGGATAAAACCAGACCGTCCACCAGGGGCATCTGTAATAGAAATTTACTTGAAATTAAAACAAAAAAATATATCACCAGTTCAGAAAGAAGCATACAGTTTTAAATGCTGCTTATTGAACATTCGCTCTCTTGGCACTAAAGCTGTTTTGGTAAATGATATTATATTAAGTACAAAATCTGATCTGTGTCTTCTCACTGAAACCTGGCTTAGTAAATGTGACACTGCCCCCCTAGCTGAGGCGTCACCAGATGGATACTTGTTCCTTCATAAGTCTAGAGATTCTGGTCGAGGAGGAGGACTTAGAATAATTCACTGTAACAAAATGCAAATCACTTCTAAAAATTTAGGCAACTTTACATCCTTTGAGACATTCATTTTAAATATTAAAACAGATTCCAACACAATTATAGTGCTAGTCTACAGACCATCAGGGCCTTATTCATTGTTCATGACTGAATTTAGCAACCTTCTATCTGATTTGGCTATAAATTATGATCACGTAGTACTGATGGGGGATTTTATTGTACACATTGATGTGGAAACTGACACTTTTAGCAAATGTTTTACTTATTTGTTAAATTCAGTAGGATTTTGTCAGATTGTCAAACGTCCAACTCATAATCATAACCACACATTAGATTTAATTATAACTTACAAAGTTGAAATTCAAAATTTAAATATCACTCCATTACATGAAGTTATTTCCGATCACTACTTAATTACATTTGATTTAGTCCTGCCCTTGTCAACACACTCCCAGATTAAAACAAAGACAGTGCGACATCTAGATTGTAATTCTGCTTCAAAATTTATAGATACTTTGAGTAAGTCGAGTGTAATTGTGGAAAACAATTTAGATCAGCTAACATCACATTATAATGTGACCTTGAGAGATGCTCTGGACACAGTGGCTCCCCTTAAAACAAAAGTGATCAAAGTATATAGAAACTCTCCCTGGTTTAATGAAAACACTCGAGCTCATAAATTAGAGTTTCGAAAACTGGAGCGCAGATGGAGAACAACAAAGCTACATGTCTTTCAAATTGCATGGACAGAGAGTGTTAATAAATATAAAAAAGCCCTCTTTAAAGCTCGCTCAGAATACTATTCTACAATAATACATAGCAATAATAAAAATCCTCAGGTACTGTTTAGAACAGTGGCTAAATTAACAAATGGAAATTGAGATCAACAGTGCAAAATACCAACAGATATTAGCAGTACAGACTTTATGAACTTCTTCAATGAAAAAATTAAAAATACAGGGTATAAGATCCCAGATCTCTGCATCACAGTACAAACCAAATACTAGCTTAGCAGACCCTGTCTCACATTGCATTCAGCACCAGTAATTTTAATCCTGTAACTGAGCAGGAAGTTTTAACTTTAATTTCTAAAATGAAGCCCACTACTTGTTCCCTAGATCCAGTGCCAACAAAACTAGTAAAATGTACAATGGATGTTCTTGCAGCGAATATTCTAAACATTATCAATAGTTCATTATTGCATGGCACAGTACCTGAAGCACTAAAAGTGTCAGTCATTAAACCATTACTTAAAAAGTCAGACCTAGACCCACACATACTAAATAATTATAGGCCTATTTCAAATTTACAGTTTCTCTCTAAAATACTAGAAAAAGTAGTCGCCAGTCAGCTTCAGTCACACCTTACACATTACACATTACAATTTATTTGAGAAATTCCAGTCTGGTTTCCGCACTGGTCATAGTACAGAAACGGCATTAACGTGGGTTGTAAACGACATTCTGATATCCTCTGATGAAGGAAACTCCACTGTAATTATGTTGTTGGACTTAAGTACAGCATTTGACACCATCGACCATTCTATTTTACTGCACAGGCTAGAAAATGATGTTGGGTTTACAGGCACCGTGCTTACTTGGTTTAGTTCTTATTTATCAAATCGATTCCAGTATGTACAGAAATGTGCTGACAGTACTCCATCATTATACACAGAAGTTCAATATGGTGTCCCGCAGGGCTCAGTACTGGGACCTTTACTGTTTTCACTTTACATGCTTCCACTGGGATCTCTCATTAGGAAACATAATGTTAATTTTCACTCATATGCAGATGACACCCAGTTATACCTTTCATTTAAATCAAATGAAGTTTCTCCGATGATGTCTTTAATTAGTTGTGTTAGTGAATTAAAGCAGTGGATGAATGAGAACTACTTGTCTTTAAATACAGATAAAACAGAGATGTTAATTGTTGGAGGGAATGACACTGATCACAACAACATTTTGTCATCCTTTAACTCAATTGGAATCCCCATTAATTTTACTGAATCAGCCCCGCAATCTAGGAGTTATCTTTGACTCTAGCATGTAATTTAAAGCACATATTACAAAGTTGTCCAAAACATGTTTCTTCCATCTTAAAAAAATAAACAGGATTCTGAGAATTCATGCATTTATTTCTAGTAGGATTGACTACTGCAATGCGGTGTTCATTGGATGTTCAAACTGTTCTCTATACAGCCTCCAGTTAATCCAAAAAAATCCTTACACTGGCTCCTGGTTAAGTTTAGGGTAGATTTCAAAATCATCCTTTTAACATATAAAGCATTAAATGGCCGAGGTCCAGCTTACTTGTCTGAACTTATCATGACTTACAAACCAGAGCACACGTTAAGATCTCAAGATGCCAGTCTGCTTATGATTCCAAGGATTAATAAAATAACAATAGGAGGTCGAGCTTTTAGTCACAGGGCCTCTAAACTGTGGAATGGTCTGCCTACTACTAAAGTATAAGAGATGCCCCTTCGGCCTCAGCTTTCCAACACCGGCTGATGACTCACTACTTCAGTTTAGCATATCCTGACTAGAGCTGCTGATTAACTGTACATACTGCATCTCTGTTGTGAGTCATTAGCACTAAAACATAAGCAATATGAGTTAGAATTTGTTACTAACCCTCTCCTATTCTGTTTCTTTTCTCGGTAATCAAATGTGGCTCTTGATGCCACGGCCCACCTGCCAAGATGTTTTGTCTGCCTAAGGTAAAGTCATCCCTGATGGAGGATCGCAGGAATCGTGCGAAAGACGGGTCCTTTTATCGGATTGGCTGGCCCAGTGCTGTTTCAGCCGTGGAATGGCCAAATGGGGGAGGCAGCTTGATGGATGAAACATATTATGTGATATCATCTACTGTTAACTTCTGTTCCGTACTTCTAAAATTTTGATTTTTATACTGTATTGAGGATTTGCTCTGTTCTGTGTATGGTATTGTGTTGACCCCCTTCTTTTGACACCCACTGCATGCCCAACCTACCTGGAAAGGGGTCTCTCTTTGAACTGCCTTTCCCAAGGTTTCTTCCATTTTTCCCTACAAGGTTTTTTTTTGGCAGTTTTTCCTTGTCTTCTTAGAGAGTCAAGGCTGGAGGGCTATCAAGAGGCAGGGCCTGTTAAAACCCATTGCAACACTTCCTGTTGATTTTGGGCTATACAAAAATAAATTGTATTGTATTGTATTATTGTAAAATAGATGAAGATCAGACTATATTTTAAAACAAACTGATACATAAAGAGGGATATATCCAAAGGGTTACGTATACTTTTTCTTGCCTTTCTATCTGTGATTGTACAAAGAAGACATTAAGAGCACCTTGGGGACTACTAAGGTGTCTGAACCCATGGAAGGTATGGGGTCCAAAACATTAAAAACATTATGTGAGAATAATTCACTTAAGTTCCCCTGTTGTTTCTTGAAAAGGAGAAAATTTGGCAAATCCTCATCGCATGTGTTATTTCTGTTCACTGTAGGGATATTTGTGGAAGAACTGTCTTTTAAGACAAAGCATAAGGAAATAAGCTGGGAGGACTGTGACTGTTTTGAAATGCAGCATATTTTTCCTCATATCACTAAAATCTAATTGTGTCCCCTTGCATAGATAAGTCTCTGTGAGGTCTGGACAAAATTTGACTCCACCAGAAGTCTATTTCTTCTGCCCTTAAAGTCCTGACCTTTTAACCTTTTAGGGCTCAGGTGGGGGGTTTGGGGGATGTAGTGTAATACAGAAAAGGGTAACAGTGTAAATTGCAGGAGAACACACATCTCAGATCCCAGAGCGGATGTCATTATCTGGTTGGGATGCTTTATCAGACACGCCCCCCACCAATGGGCAGCATCAATATCTGCCTGCAGTATCTGAATTTTCTGCAGAGGCTCTTGAGTGGTGTAGGAGCTTCTGTGGAATGGTGGGCTAACACTGAAATGTTTCATGGTTGACAGACTCAGACAATTTCAAGTGCCTTGGCTTGTAAGGGGTCTCTATCTACTCAGCCAAAAGACAATGGAGTTGGGAGAGAAACAGCAACAAGACCTCAGCTGGTAAGGAGGAAAAAGAATGCCAGTACGTGAAAAAAGGAACATATTATATTCACAAATGGAACAGATAGCCCAAGTGTGACTAGATAGACACTTTTAGTGTTTGCTTGATGCTTCTATTTCTTCTCTCCTATTTGTTAATCTTATTTTTGTATAAAAATAACTTCATAACATAACATAAAAACTGTTATGACAAAAACATCTTGTTCAGCCCTACTTCATGTATTTTTCATACAGTATTTCCAATTATAAAAACAAGTCATGATTTAGACATTGTTTGATATTCTTACAGCCTTTTCCATTCCTCTAAAAATAATTGAGATATCATTTTTGGGCATTTAGATGTTAAGTAATTTAATGGTAAGATGAGGTTTTGGATTTTATGATGATTTTTTAAATAGTTTTGAAGTTGTTAATTGTGCTTAACATACACGTAGGTAGTTAACGTGGCTCTTTCATATTGAGGCTCCACAGGACATTTCACACTCCAGCACTCACTGGGCAAAAAAGAGGTGTGAGAGTGAGACTGGAGTGAGAAGAAAAGCTCAAGAGAAAGATAGGGGCTAAAGTACAGTGGAAGACAAACACAGAATGAAAGATGTCATGGTGGAGGCAGAGCTGGTGCAGATTAAAGGAGGCAAGACGGTTAGGGAAGCTCCGGGCAATGCCACGCTGGGGGTAGGGTCACACCTGCTCAGCAACGGATAGGAGCAGGAAGAGCTGATCACTACAGTGAGTTCCCACAAACACTGGTGCAAGGTGGTGAGATAAGGGAGCAGGGTTCACAGGGTCCTTAAGGAGACTGAGGGATGGTGTTGGGATTATGAACCAAAGATGGCTGACTGTGCTTGCCGTTGTACATCTCCATTAGCTCAATAGACCTGATAGGTGAGTAGAGGAGATGAAATCAAGGAATAACTGGCATTGTTTTTATTTATTATTTCAGGACACATTTGGAATAAAAAGTACAAAGCACTTTCTGCACCTGCCTTGTTGTCATATGTTCTCATTGCAATTGTCATTCAATGCGATGAGTATTGATGTCCTGGGTTCAATGCCAAGCTGTGAGTGACCAGTTTAAGTACAAGTATAGATTAAACTAATTACTAAATAGAGAACTGGTACACATATAAATGCAAATTTAAACACACAGAAAATAAGGTTGAAACTAAAAGACCATAAATAGTGTCGCAGTTTGAGGCCCTTATCGTCCTCTTGAACCCTCTGACTCGACTCCAGACACCAGGTAAAAGTCCAAATATTACTTTTATTTAGACAATAACGTGCACAAAGCACCCTCCACTCCACAATACTCATAAATCAATAAACACACTAATCAATACTATAATCAATCCTCCACACTCCCAGACACTTTGCCACCCTTCCTCCCAGCTCAGCTCAATGTACTGGTTTCCCAGAGTCCTTTATAAAGTCCATGACCCGGAAGTGTTTCTCCCTTCTGTCCATGTGATCATGAACACTTCCGGGTCAGATAAAAAGCTTGTTTCTTCAACCCGGAAGCACGTCGTTGCCTCTTGTCATGTGATCATGACGCACCTTCAGGTTATAGGGCAAGTACAAGTCCGGCAGCCTCCCCACAGCGACTCCTGGTGGTCCCCATGGTATCCAGCAGGGCTGTGCATATAAACTACAAAGTCCATGAGGCCCTGCTGGAATTCAGGGAACGTCCACGCTGTTGGGAGAGCTCCACCTGGCGGCCTGGGGGTGAGGGCCGGAATATTAAGCCGGCCACCCACCACAATAGAAACCAACAATACTTATCCATTAATTAATTGATGAACAATGGCCAGTTGAGACTACAGGAGATTGTAATATAACCCAAAAGTAATAAGGTGCAGAGAAGTGTTGTCAGATTACTTGCACTGTTGCCTTTTTCACATGTTGAACACTAAACCCTGCAGGGTCCTGCTTAGATAAACGGGCAGGCATTAGCCAGTGTGCTTGTACTATGACAAAGCCATCTTTCCTCTGTAAATGTATCTATTATCTTTTTCGTATTACTCATTGTGTGCTTGAGGTCTAACAACTTTTTAAGTTGATAGCTTTTGAATGGATATAAGAAACACAAAGGCTTTTTGCTTACTGTACTCTTGCTAGAATCATTATTGATCCACAAGTTCCTCTTACCATATGGTTGGTATAGTCTGTATGAAAAGCCAATCCTAATATTTCAAAAACCTGATTTCATATAAAATGCCTGTTAGTTTGTCATGTTGGCAACATTACGTGAGCTGGTCTTTTGGAAAGTACTCTTCTTGTTTGTCTGATTATGGATTAAGTAGGCAGTAGTAGTTGGTGTAATATGGAACTCTTTCTTGGCATGAAACCATACTGCTGCTCACTAATCATCACCTCACTTCTTAACCTAGCTTCCCCTACTCTTTCCCATAACTTCATGCTGTGGCTCATCAATTTTATTCCCCTGTAGTTAGTGCAGTCCTGCACATCCCCCTTATTCTTAAATATTGGCACCAGTACACCCCTTCTCCACTTCTCAGGCATCCTCTCACTTTCCAAGATTCCATTAAACAATCAGGTTAAAAATTCCACTGCCATCTCTCCTAAACACCTCCATGCTTCCACAGGTATGTCATCTGGACCAACGGCCTTTCCATTCTTCATCCTCTTCATAGCTGTCCTTACTTCCTCCTTGCTAATCCGTTGCACTTCCTGATTCACTATCTCCACATCATCCAACCTCTTTTCTCTCTTGTTCTCTTCATTCATCAGCCTTTCAAAGTACTCTTTCCATCTGCTCAACACACTCTCCTCGCTTGTGAGTACATTTCCATCTTTATCCTTTATCACCCTAACCTGCAGCACATCTTTCCCAGCTCTGTCCCTCTGTCTAGCCAATCGGTAGAGGTCCTTTTCTCCCTCCTTAGTGTCCAACCTCTCATACAACTCAACATACACAATTTCTTTAGCCTTCACGACCTCTCTCTTCACCTTGTGCCTTATCTCCTTGTACTCTTGTCTACTTTCTCCATCTCTCTGACTATCCCACTTCTTCTTTGCCATCCTCTTCCTCTGTATATTCTCCTGTACTTCCCCATTTTTCCTACTTCCTTTTCCTCCTTCCTCTGTCCAGATGTCACGCCAAGTACCATTCTTGCCTTCACTCTTACTACTTCTGCTGCAGTTGCCCAGCTGTCTGGCAGCTCTTCACTGCCACCCAGTGCGTGTCTCACCTTCTCCCTAAACTCAACCTTGCTGTCTTCCTTTTTCAACTTCCACCATTTGATCCTTGGTTCTGCCCTCACTCTCTTCCTGTTCTTGATCTTCAACATCATCCTACAGACCACCATCCAATGTTGCTTAACTACACTTTCCCCTGCCTCCAATTTGCAGTCTTCAATCACTTTCAGATTGACTCTTCTGCATAGGATGTAATCTATCTGTGTGCATCTTCCTCCACTCTTGTACATAACCCTGTGTTCCTCCCTCTTCATAAAATATGTATTCACCACAGCTAGGTCCATCAGTTTAGCAAAACCCACTATCCTCTGACCTTCTTCATTCCTCTCCTTGACACCATACCTACCCATCACCTCCTTGTCTCCTCTGTTCCCTTCACCAATATGTCCATTGAAATCCGCTCCAATCACCACTTTCTGTCCCTTGGGTACACTGTTCATCACTTCATCCAACTCACTCCAAAAATCTTTCTCATCCATTGCACACCCAACTTGCAGGGCATATGCACTAACAACGTCCATCATCACACCTCCAATTTCCAGCTTCATAATCATTACTCTGTCTGACACTCTTTTCACCTCCAAAACATTCTTGACATACTGTTCCTTCAGAATAACCCCTACTCCATTTCTCCTCCTATCCACATAATGATAGAACAACCTGGCCTTACTCCTCTTCCATTTAGTCTCTTGCACGCACAATATATCAACCTTCCTTCTCTCTATCATATCTGCCAACTCTCTCCTCATACCAGTCATACTTCATTTTCACAAAGTAGAAAGAACACATGTAAAGCTTCCTTGGTTGTATTTTCACATTTAAGCACAATCAGGTAGCCCTCCTCAGCAATGATTGAAATTCAAGATGCTGCTCAGTCCCATCAATAATGTCTTGTGCTCAATGCATTCTGAACATTGAACTGCTTTCTTTTTTTCAAATTATCTTGGCTACCTGTATGTAAGAGAGCAGATAGCACTGCAGTTTTCATATTTTTTTCCTGGCTTGTGCTGCATAGTGTTAAGGGTACTATATTGGCACCTACAATTGTTGTCAGAAAAGTGTATCCAGGAGGAGTGACACAAAGATGTAATCAAAATCAGGAATATGCTATGAACAAAATGAAAGTACAAAACCAAAATGCAAGTGTGAACACAAAAGACAGCAATCAAGATCATGATCAAGACAAATCCTCAAGCTAGGTCTTGAATTTAAAGTTTACTGACATTAAAAAAAGAATAATGCAAATAATATCCACCAAAGGATACTCTTCCTGCTGTGTGACATTACTAATCATGTCTCATGTCATGATAACACGAACGTGACGATGAGTAGCCAAAATGCCATTAGTGTAAATAGACAAAACAAGACATTCATGAGAAACAACATTCTCAAAAGATAAACTAAAGTAAAACCTAAGGTAGAAATGAAATCCCTAAATATAAAAACCCTAAATAGGTCAAAATATACATACGAAAGGGTTTCAGCACTACACAGCCCTTCCACAAGGTGCTAACTCTAGACACAATTACCCAGCTTGGTAGGATTCTACTGCTTGATGAGGGTCAAAAGATGAGGAACATGTACAGTACATCAAATGCTGGTACCCATGTGTACTCCTCCAGACCCCTTCAATGTATCAGGAAGTTGGATCTCATTTTCCTAGAATCAGGAAGCTGCTGAATTTCATAGTCATGTTCATAACTATAACACGTGGAGGAGGCACTAAACCCACAGCATATGTGCCAGAGTCAATTTTGTACATATGTACAATATACTCATATAAACAATGCTTTTATAGAACAAATTATTTCTTCAGCCTCACTTAAAAGGTGGTATAGATTCGATCAAGTTTCTATCTCATCTAGTAACTTTACAGTCTTTTGGATGCTTTACTACTTGTTAGCTGTCTTTCTTATCTATTTCTGTGTAAGCTTAGGAATTTTTTTGTTTATTCAGATGACTCTAGTATAATGAAGAGATTATATGCAACTTTCCAATAACTCTATTGAATAAATGAATGTATGTACATCAAACCCTTTACAGAATTACTCTGAAACATTTATGTAAAAGTAATCTACAACAGTGGGAAATATGAAAATGAGCAGGCAAAGCAAGCCAGTAAGCTACAGGAACAATCAACTTCAAAATAGAGTAAATACCAAAGTACCATGAACTATGATTCCGGGAAGGGTCTCTCAGGTGGATGACTTGGGTAGCAAGCCACACCTTCTAACATGGTTTTCATTTTGTTTCATCATCCAGAAAGACTTATAACTATAATTGAATATGTTACTCCACTAAACACAAATTTGCACATTTCAAAAGAAGGCAGTTAATCCAACTAGTTGGTTTAATACTGTGAAAAAGGTTTATTTCTGCATTTCTCAATGAATAGGTCAGAGTTTTCTAAGATGGAGGTCCTGGAAGGCCACAGTGGCCACAGGTTTTGCCATAACCTCTTGCTGTTAATTCAGTTTTGTCTTTAAATATAGCAGTTGTTTCTGCTCTTATTCTTTCATATCAGAAATGTTTACATTTTATTTTATTAGAAAATCAAAAACATGCTTTGTAACTTTCACTTGATTAGTTCATTATAATCCACATCTCTTTTCTCTCTCATTCTGTGTTCTTTACTCAAACAAAGTTAGCAGTTCCTTATTCCTTCTTTATTTGCTACTTATTTTGCATGAAAAGATATGACTGCAGTAAGAATCTTTGCGACATTAGTAGAGAAGTTGCACTGCAGGGTTAGCAGTTTATGTGACTGCAGACAGTGAGTTGAGGCATGTCATCTGATTAAGGGAAATTCTTATTTAACAGCAAGAGATGGCTTCTGATTTAAAAACTGGATGGAGCAAAACCTTTTAGTCACTTTATAGAGACTGAGAATAAAATCTTTGGCAAGGCAAATCTTATTTTACAAACCTTTACATTTGGCATTTGTTAAGTCATTGACAGACATTGAACAATGTTGTTTCATTTGAAATATATTTCCTCTTTGACCTTTAAAAACATATTTTTAATTTTATGAAATTCTTCAGCCAACTTTGACAATGTAATAATAACATCAAGCAGGTGATTAACTAGTTATTTTTGTATATCATTAGACAGTACTAATAATCCATCCATCCATCCATTTTCCAACCCGCTGAATCCGAACACAGGGTCACGGGGGTCTGCTGGAGCCAATCCCAGCCAACACAGGGCACAAGGCAGGAACCAATCCCGGGCAGGGTGCCAACCCACCACAGGACACACACAAACACACCAAGCATACACTAGGGCCAATTTAGAATCGCCAATCCACCTAACCAGGATGTCTTTGGACAGTTGGAGGAAACCCACGCAGACACGGGGAGAACATGCAAACTCCACACAGGGAGGACCCAGGAAGCGAACCCGGGTCTCCTAACTGCGAGGCAGCAGCGCTACCACTGCACCACCGTGCCGCCCAGTACAAATAATAATTAAATAAAACAAATATGGAACTGAATTAGCAACACTCTTCCTATTGGTACACCCCAAACAGAAAGTACAACTTTAAAAATTGTGTAATCGGTATTTTTTGTGTTTTTGTCTGCATATTTAGTCAGTGATGGCCAAACCAGAAGAGGAGGAAATACATTATTGACTGCAGCAACTAGAACATAAAGCTTAAGACATCCTAAGAGCGAACATTGCTAGGCAACTGAACACAGAATTAAAAACACGGACACCTGCTCCCTATAAAAACCATAGAGTTTAACACCATCTCCATCCTCACTCACTCCCCAACAAGGAACACCTTCAGACAACACCAACTAGGTGTTCAGCGAAAGGCTGAAGATAATAATAAAGGGTGCGAGGTGCAACTGAGGTAGTGGAAAACGAGTTCCCCAGGGTGAAAACACCTTCTTGGAACAGACCTTTCAAAATCAATAAGTGGACAAATCAATAGCTTCACTAAGCACAACCAGACTATGAGAAGTATCGGGCCCACTGAATTCTGGCTTAGTAAAGAAGTCACGAAAGGATAGTAGTAGCAACCAAATATTTTCACCTGATACATATCTGGATCAGACATACAGTAGCACATGGTCCAGTAAATTTTGGGACAAGGTTTACAGCGAGTATTCAATGTAAAGATTCTTTTAGATGTTTAGTGTTGATTACTACACATTTGAGTTTTAAACCTTTCCCTAAGAAAAATTAATGCCAGTTTACTGGAACCAAGCATTAACTTTATTCTTTCATTTTCATTATCAGATATATAAACAATTACCTTTTTTATGCCAAATCTAGAAACTCATATCTTCTTAGGGACAGATCAACAACAGAGACGTCAGGGAAATTCACTGAAGCATAAATGGTCTTCTGAACCGGAATCCGAATCCTGAGTAACTTTGTTGCCTGAAAAGGACAGCGTAACTGATCTTATAGTTCCCACGAGTAGCCATTTGACCAATCAGCAAAAGGAATGGCACACAATCCTTATGGGAAACAAATAAAACAATTTTTTTCATCTTTCCAGGGTAACATAATCAAGCAGACTTTATTGCAGCATCTTCACCAAGACAAACTGGTTCAGAAACAACTTTTATAGATGGAGCAACCACATTTTCTGACTATTCTTACTGAATGTGCTGAACCAGTTGAGTATTCTGATTAAACATGGCATGCCACACACCATGGTGTACTCTCTTATGTTCAACAGCACGTTGTATAATTGCAGTATCTTTTTAGAAAGCACACACAAAAATAGTCCCTATGCATTGATAAATGATGACAACTAAAACATAAGCTTGAAAATTTTACTGGAATTATCTAAATGGGCCTTAGATTAAAGGAAATAATATTTGGAAAAATAATATATATTTTTAGGAAAGAATAAATATTAACACTTGATTAATACATAAACTGCTAAAGTACAATAATTCATCACCAGCAGCACTCAGTATTGATAATGATCCAATGCACGTTAAGTCTCTTTTGGGAACGCTGTATTAATTGTATTTTGGATTAGATTGTGTTTTACATACTGCAATGTAAACTTTAAGTGCAATAAAATTAAAAAAGATAAAAAAATATACTGCTAATATGCTACACATTGGTTCTTTAATTCAGTGCTCTAAACTAAAGTAACACACAGTATCTTTCTAAAGAGATATGGATCTTTGTTATAATATTTCCATGCCAGTCCTCAATAGAAACCTATTGTTTTAGAAAATGCTGGAGTTAATTCAAAGTTGTGAAATAAAGAGCAATTTTTTCTAAAATGTGACTGAGAAATGTGTTTTATGTTTATTTAATTTTATGTTTTATTCAGTCATGATCATTTGTGACTCATATGTTAGGAGTCTTCTAGATGATTTTATTAAAGTGACAATTTTGTTTTCATTCTGTCATCCACTACCATCTCCAAGGGGTCTCATAACAATGATTGTCATTTTATCTAGCTTGTTGCTTTGGTGGGCCACTCTTGATGTTACCAGTCCAGCATACTATAACATAGTGTAAAAATTGCATTGGCCATTACTGAGTTTTAGAAGATGTGAAGGATGTCACTACCCACATTAAAGGCCATGCCCTTTTTATATAGTTCCTCTGTGATGTGGATGCCCACCCACTTTCTGAATATTGACCAGGCGTAAAGGTTCTCTGGTGTGACAGAAGTCAGTAACTAGTTTCTTAATTTTGCTGATGTTAAGTCGTAGACAATTCTTTCTACACCAGCAAACAAAATTCTCCACCTGACTCCTATACTATCATACTCATTCCCCTTATCAATACAACCCATACGTACAGAACTGTCTGAGAATTTCTGCAAGAGCCATGACCTGGTGTTATATTTATAGTCTGAGTTGTACAGAGTAAAGAGAGAAGGAGACAGGCCTGTTCCTTGGGTTGCTCCAGTATTGCTCACATCCAAAACAGAAACACGGTCCTCAAGTTTCTCAAACTGTGGTCTGCCTGACAGATAGTTACTTTTCCAGGACACCATAGGCTCATCCACCAGCATATCTCTGATACTGTATCTTTAACTATAATTGCTGGGTGTTGTTTAAGGCACTGGAGAAATCTAAAACCATAATCCTCACAGTGCTGTCAGCTTTGTCCAGGAGAGAATAAGCTTTGTGGAGTAGATAGATAAATGCATCCTCCACTCCAGTCTTTGTCCAATAAACTGCAGTGGGTCCAGATGCTCTATGACAAGAGGACTCCCAGTCCAGGACCAGTCTCTCAAAGGTCTTCATGATGTGAGACGTAAGTGCCACTGGTCTGTAGTTCATCTGTCTTCTGAATATAAAAAGCTGACCTCTGCATAGACAATGTTTACATATGTTTTTAAAGTGAAATTCAATATTAGCTGCTCTTTACTATTCTAGGAAATGTTTTTTTCAATCTTACAGTCTTTCTTTGAATAAATGCTCATCATGGTCCATCTCTTCATTCTTATTTTCAAGTATGTTATACATTCATATTAATTAATGTAAGAAGAAACATGAGAAGACCATTTAGTTTTGTTTTTTTTAGGGTGGCACAGTGGCGCAGTTGTAGCACTATTGCCTCACAGTAAGGAGGCCTGGGTATGCTTGTGCCCTGCGTTGGCTGGGATTGGCTCCAGCTGGCCCCCATGACCCTATAGTTAGGATATAGCGGGTTGGATAATGGATGGATGGATGGAAGTGTTTTTTTTATTAAAATGAGTTTCAATTCTTCTTCTAACTAGATATGCTGAGATTGTAAATGTATCTTTGATCCACTAAGAAATGATTAATGCTGCTAGGTGCACTATTTTGTATGCTTGAAATGACGATGGTAAGGCACTACGACATCAAAACGGACAATCAAGTCACAACCAAAATGGATACCATCACGCCAAATGGTGGCCAAAAGGTATTGTTAAAATATCTAAATACCATAAAAAAGAAAACCAAACAGCAGTGAAATCATAACCCCCTCAGACTCTCAAATTGCCATGTGCCTGGGATTCACCAACTTCCTTTTCTTCACCCAATGTCTTTTTGGCAGCCTGCTGATAAGCACTGCATAAAGAGCTCCAGAGGCAGTCTCCTAAGTGCATTATACACAGTTTTCCTCCATTTATATTCAAGAGTTCTGACAAACCAACCAAACATTTTACTTCCCATTTTATTCTGCATATTATCTGGACATTGAGAATGTTGCATGAATATAAACTCCTTTTTAGAAGTTGCTTTCTGTAGGTCAGCATTAACCATCTTGTATTTATTATCAATGTTCCTTTTGCATGCACATAAAAACACTGCATTGATTCACAACTTCAGCAAAGTAGCCAGATAGCTACAGTATCAAATATGACTGCCCCTAAAATCTGTCATACTGTTTCAAACATAGTGAGTTTCTATCATTATTAAAATTCTGTGTGAATTCTGCCATCATTATACCTTTCTTTTTGACCAAATGAAGTTTCTCCAATGTTGTCTTTAATTAGTTGTGTTAGTGCATTAAAGGAGTGGATGGATGAGAACTACTTGTCTTTAAACACAGATAAAACAGAGATGTTAATTGTTGGAGGGAATGACGCTGATCACAACAATATTTTGTCATCATTTAACTCAGTTGGAATCACCATCAATTTTACTGAATCAGCCTGCAATGTAGGAGTTAACTTTAACTCTAGCATGTCATTTAAAGCGCACATTACAAAGTTGCCTTAATCATGTTTCTTCCATCTTAAAAATGTTGGGAAATTAAGGTGTTTTCTAAATAAGCAGGATTCTGAGAAGTTAATTCATGCATTTATTTCTAGTAGGGTTAACTACTGCAATGCGGTGTTCACTGGATGTTCAAATTGTTCTTTTTACAGCTTCCAGTTAATCCAAAATGCTGCTGCAAGAGTTATTACAAGAACAAGAAAACACAAACACTTAACTCCAGTTCTTAAATCCTTACATTGGCTCCCAGTTAAGTTTAGGGCAGATTTCAAAATCCTCCTTTTAACATATAAAGCCTTAAATGGCCAAGGTCCGTCTTATTTATGTGAGCTTATCATGACTTACAAACCAGAGCAAACATTAAGATCTCAAAATGCCGGTCTACTTATGATTCCAAGGATTAATAAAATAACAGTGGGAGGTCGAGCTTTTAGTTACAGGGCCCCTAAACTGTGGAATGGTCTGCCTGCTACTATAAGAGATGCCCCTTCGGTCTCAGCTTTCAAATCCCCCTGAAGACTCACTACTTCAGTTTAGCATACCCTGACTAGTGCTGCTGATTAACTGTGCAGACTGATCTCTGTTGTGAGTCATTAGCACTAAAACATAAGCAATATGAGTTATAATTTGTTACTAATCCTCACCTATTCTGTTTCTTTTCTCGGTAATCAAATGTGGCACTTGGTGCCACGGCCCACCTGCCAAGTTGTTTTGCCTGCCTAAGGTAAAGTCATCCCTCATGGAGGATCGCAGGAATTGTGGAGTAGAAGGGTCGTTTCATCAAATTGGCTGGCCCAGCACTGACTCAGCTGTGGAATGGCCAATAGGGGGTGGCAGCTTGATGGCCGAGGTCTCCAGGACTCTAAACAAATCCAAATCATATTATGTGATATCATCTACTGTTGAATTCTGCTCTGTACTTGTAACATTTCTTTTGCACTGTTATATTGTATTGAAGATTACTTGTTTTCTGTTCTGTGTATTGTATTGTATTGTATTGACCCCCTTTTTTTGATACCCACTGCATGCCCAGCCTACCTGGAAAGGGTCTCTCTTTGAACTGCCTTTTCCAAGGTTTCTTTCATTTTTTTTTTACCTACTAGGGTTTTTCTTGGAGTTTTTCCTTGTCTTCTTAGAGAGTCAAGCCTGGGTGGCTGTCAAAAGGCAGGGGTTGTTAAAGCCCATTGCAGCACTTCTTGTGTGATTTTGGGCTTATAAAAATAAACTGTATTGTATTGTATTGTATTGCATTGGGTCGCCAATGGCCGTTTCAGCTACTGCCAACTGCTGAAGAGAATGACAGCCCTGGCCGATATTTTTCCCCTTTTATAAACGTGCTTGTTGCACGAAAGGGGACCTCCCCCAGCTCTTGTAATCTTGCCATTTTCAACAATAGGTTTCTAGCCTCCATTCTTCAGTTGCTGCCTGTGGGTTGACATTGAACTTGAAAAGGTAAAAATGAACCCCAAGACCATAAAACTTTGAGAAATACTGGTCTAGCTGACAATGATATGCGGTGCTTCGGATGGCAACACTGTTAAATTTGCTCACTTAACCTAGTGGCCAATGGGTGTAGTTGTAACTAAGCGCCACTACCTCGCTTTCATAACTTGCTTAAGGGTTTAGAATTTAGGCTATGTAGCCTATTAAGAAAATGAAAATGTTTTGTAAATGTAGGAAGTAAGCATTAAGCAACCAGAATGCTACCTGCTATGAATGCCCATGGAGCTCAAAATGGCAACATGCATTATGTATTGATAAGTTTTACTTAGCTATAGTACATAGTAGTACACACTACTTAATTGTAGTCCTATTAAATATTTAATTTGTATGTTATTAAAAATTAGGCTGGTACTATGGAAAGGTAGGAAGTTAGTTCAACTGTAGGATCCATCCCAGAGACAAGAGAGAGCTGTATGTTTGGATACATGACAGACGGAACAACATGTGAGGAGAATAGTGAGATACTCAGGCATTTGGAAGTAATGTATGCAAGGCATCTACAAGCTTTGTTTGCTTTGCACATCCCCAGTCCAAAGATATTGATTTATTTTTCTACTATTACCTCCAACAGTCCCAAAGACAGAGTGTATTGTGAGTGTGAGAAAAGTGATTGGAAAGCATGGCCTGTTGAGGGTGCAAAGTTATGTGGTGACTTCAACCATGTGACTTTGGAAGGAAATATGACAAATTTCTATCAGTTTATGACCTGTTACATGGAGGAAATAACAAGCTAGACCTGCTGTATTCAAATGTTAAAGATGCTTTTAAATCTAAACTACTGGCATCTTTAGGTAAATCTTACCATAACCTGATTCATCTTATTCCCAGCTACAAGCCTGTTATTAGACAAAATCCTTTTACCACCCAAATAGTGAGGAAGTGCAGCCAGGAGGCTGAAATGGCTCTGAACGACTGCTTACATATGACAGACTGGGAAATGACGTGTGTGTCACATGAGAACAATATTGCGTCACCATATCACAGACTATATTAACTTCTGTGTTGACACAGTGGTACCCTCAATGACAGTGGGTTGCTTTCCAAACAATAGGCTCTGAATTACTAAGAAGCTAAAAAGTCTCCCGAATGAGAAAAAGACAGCATTGAAATCCGGCGACAAAGAGGCTCTGAAGGATGTACACACAGTGTGCGCTAAAGAAAAAACTGAGTGAAGGAAAGGAAGCTTACAAAGCTAAAACAGAAAACAAACTCACTCAGAATAACATCAAATATGTCTGGGATGAACGGAGTATAATTACTGGACTCAAGTAATCCACCCTGAACCAATTTTTTAAATAGATTCTCCTTCCCACTGCCGCCCTCTCCCAACGACCAGTCTTCCCACACCATCCCTACTACATCAACAACTTCTACCGCATCCAATGCAATGGCCAGTGACAAGTCCTTCTCTTACCAATAGTGTGGACTGTCCATAACTGAAGACCAAGTAAGGAGACAGCCGAAGAAGCTATACATAGGAAAAGCAGTGGGAACAGATGTAGTCAGTCCTTGAGTTCTTAAAGCCTGTGCTGATCAACTTTGAGGTGTACTCTGTCACCTGTACAGTCTGCCCCTAAGCTTCAGAAAGTGCCACTGCTGTGGAAAATATCCTGCATTGTTCCTGTTGCAAAGAAGACAGATGCCTCTTCACCTAATTACTACAGACCAGGGGCACTTAAATCACACATCATGAAGAACTTTGAAAGACTGGTCCTGGACTATGAGTCCTCTTGAGTTAGACCACCTGGACCCAATGCAATTTGCCTATCAGACAAAGATTGGAGTAAAGGATGCAATTATCTGTCTGCTCCACAAGGCTTATTCTCACTTAGACAAAGTTGGCAGTATTGTGCAGATTTTTTTTATTTCTCCAGTTCCTTCAGTTCCATCCAGCTGTCTCTGTGAAGTGGTAAACTCAGAGATATGCAGGTGGATGAGCCTATGGTGTGCTGTATAATGGACTATCCGTCAGGCAGACAGCAATTTGTGAGATTTAGAGACTGTTTCTGATTTGGATGTGAGCAACACTGGAGCACTGCAAGGTACAGCCCTGTTACCTTTTCTCTTTACTTTGTACACCTCAGATTATACATACAACACCGGGTCATGTCACTTGCAGAAACTGTCAGATGATTCTGTACTTATGGGGAGTATTGGTAAAGGGGATGAGACAGAAAATATGGGTCAGGTGGATAAGTTTGTTTCTTGATGGAAAGAGAATTTTGTCTGCATCTTAACATCAACAAAACCGAGAAACTGGTTATTGACTGCACCAAAGAGGCTCTACGTCTGGTCACTATTCAAGGAGTGGATGTTGAGGTGATACACTCCTACAAGTACCTAGGGAGGTCAACACTAATGACAAGTAGAACTGGTCTCAGAACAAAGCACAACTATATACAGTAAGAAAAGGCAGAGCAGACTTGTTTTCCTTTTGAGACCATGTTGCTTTAAGTGGGAAGTGACAGGGTTGTATACATATGCATATGAGCATCAGCAGGCAGATTAAAAACAGCACTGTCTACTGAGGTGGAGATGGAGAATATCTGCTATGGAGGCAGGAAGAGGACAAAATTGTTTGGTCAATGCCACTGAATACGCAGGAGAATTCAAATGGGTACAAAAAAAGTGGATCAGATTTATAACTTGCTTATGCACAAAAAGAGGCCTGAAATATGCATAAGCAAGTTTCCAAGCCAATTCTGGGATTTACAAAAGTAATCTTGAAGGGAGAACATTTGTGTATTTATGGGAACTCTGAAACTGAGCATAACATTTCAGAGAAACCTGAGAGATGATGACACCTCTGAGGTGAAATGCAGCCAAATCAGATAAATGACGATTCACACACAAAATAAATCATATCACTGAGCCATTATTATAATGTGTGCTGAAATGACAAATATACTAAACCTCAATCATGACAAATATAATGTACAGACCGCATTCCAGTTCTCTTTTAAGGAGGCCAATGCTTTGTATTTGCACTGAAGAACTTTTTTGTTTTTCTTCTCAGTTTATATCGGTTATTGTCACTTGAACTCGCCAACAGGTCAGAAGTACCTCTATACCTCAATAGTTTGACTCCATCATGCCCATTGTGCTGGAAGCCATTTACTGACCGATGAGGTTCTACATTAAATTTTCATTTGGCGTGTGTCGGGTCAGTTCAGATTAGGTTGGGGAGCATGCACTGGTACAAAGCATTGCCATACCCACGACATGATGAAACAGCTTGGGATCGTGGTTGGCAACCTCCCAGGCAGACAACTGGTCCAGACCCACCCTCTGCAAATGACCATCTACCCGTGACAGCCAAATGTTATGAGGGTGTCCACTTGGCCTTTTCCAGTCACTCGGGTCCTCAACAATGAGGATCCTGTGAGCTGGATCATACTCAGGGAATCGTGCCACGTGGCCATAGTGCCGTGACAGACGCTCCCTCACAATACAGGTAATGTACCTCATTCAGGACTCCGTCAGAAACTGCTCTTTTGACACAGTCAAACCAGCAGTACACTAGGATTCTTCAAAGAGACACAGTACAGAAGGAGTCCAGTCTTTCTTTCATGTCACTGGATAATGTCCATGTCTCGCAACCATATAGCAGAACAGGAAGCACCAAGACTCTAAAGACTTGGATCTCTGACATTTTGCAAAGAAATTGGGAGCATCACACTCGCCTTTCTAGCGACCTCATTGCCCCCCAAGCTGCCCCAATCCATCTACTAACTTCATAGGAAGAATCAACAGAGACATGAATAAACCTCTTGACGAGTCGTCACTCTCTCTGCAAACAGACACACTGCTGATGGTTATGCCCAAGGGGGTCATTAAAGGTGGGAGTACATACATAAAATATAACAGGTTTTTGCAAACATAAAAAGGCAATTTGCAGAAGTGTCTGGTTATCCTAACGTAATCAAAACACTTTACTGCACTTAAATTGCCATAAGAGCACCTAGTGAAAATTAAGCTGCTTTTGTACACAGTAAGTAGTTACAGTCCAATAACTCACAAGTCGTCTGTGATGCCTAAATGAGACTTACAATCATCATGGCTCAGTGGCCTGGGTTAACCCATGATTTGTTTATTTTGTGGAAAAGCAGATCTGGCAGATGACTTTCTGATAGTGCTGTATGTGGTAGCTGGGATGTTGGTAAGGTAACTGACTGAACTGTTAGTTTTCCATATGTTTAAAATATTCATTGTAACAACAATAATTTCATTAAATGTGCTAAGTGATACTGAATAACTTAGTGGTGCCTTAGAACATTTTGACCCCCGAGCACAGAGAAGAGGGGTGAAATTGCCATGCAAGCTCTTAGCACACTCAGTTGCAGAGTACAACATGATGCATCAGAAGGAAGAAGGTTATTATAGTTTTGCCTATTTATATTAGTTTTTATTTCTATAATTTTTCTGACCTTACTTGGAAATTCAGTTTAGTTTTCCTTCATTGTGTATTTTTAGTTTAGTTTTTACTTTACAAAGACATTTCTATTTTATTTTTATATATATTAGTTTCAGTTTTAGCAATTATAGTATGGTTACAGAGCTACTATGGAGTTTAGTTTTTGTGTCACAATGAAACAGAACTATACATTTAACAGGTTTGGATATGATATAAATTTAATGTTAGTGGAAGCTTGCTACACTACACAACACACTTTACTATTTGGTTTTGTTTTTGTCTGATAAAAACAAGCATAATCAAAACCAGGCACTGAATATGAACAATTTTACAATTTTTAAAATATTTTCTATTTCATTTGTGCTGAACAAATTGCACTGACTGTTTGCACTTTTTTTTTCCTTTAATTGCCCAGAATGGGCCAATTTGTAATGAACTTTACGTGAATTTTAAGGTGTGAGGGTTTTTTACTCTAAATGTCTACAGCACACACCACATATCCTGCTATTCAAAAATCTCAAACACTGGGCTTTGTTCTTTTCTACCAGCCATATTGATCTTTGATTCCATCTCAGGCACAAACAATTTATAGACAGAATTTAGCACCTGCAGGCTTAGAAAGATATAAAACATAAGAAAAGAGATTCTACTGTGTTCTGACAGGTGTGACCATGAAAATCACGGGGGTTAAGGAAGAACAGGGGTCTTAGGCTTGAATCAGTTTGCAGACCCCACCAAGCTGTATTGAGGGAAACAAAGAAAAACAAGCATGTAGTGTGAAGGTTAGGGACAGTGAGACTTGAATAGCCCATGTATAAGAATGGTAAACCCTTAATGAGCAGAGCATGAGCAGGTAATAAGAGTCTGAACAGGCACAGAATGACAGAGACAGCATCTGAGATTAAGAACAATTTATACATTATCTAAACCTGTTTATCCACAGCGGGATCACAGGAACCTGGAGCCTACCCAAGCAGGTTTGGATGCAAGGCAGGAAAAATCCCTGGTATGCAATATGTATGATGTGGCTGATGTTAAGAACAAAAAGAATATGATATTTCAACTAGCTGATTTGAGAGAGAGAGAGAAACACTGAAAAAATGAGGACAGATATTTTAAAGCATAATTCTGCTACTGGATTATTTTCACACTATCAGGTATTTTAAGATGTGAATATGAACTAAAAAACAAATTAATATAGAATAAATACAAAAACAAATTAGCATGTTTAGCTTTTCATCACTTGGCAGAGTCTCTTCCCCCACCTACCTATAGTTCAGCAGAGACATCGCCAACTCTTGAATTTTACAAGGTTTGTACCGCTTCGTTGTTAAACGACATTTTTAAAGCAAAAGTTATTAGTCAACAACAATATGATGATCTTGTATGATGACCTTGTCAGTCTCTTGATCAGTGCTGTTTTATTTTCAAAAATCGGGAGTGGTCTCCCTGCCTAGACTTTCTCGTGTACTCAGATATGGGGATGGATATTTGAGGACTAAACCGCAAGACGATTATATTATGTACATTAAAGAACCATCAACTCAAAATAATAATATACTGAACAATTATTATAAAAGTAAAGTTGAATAAATCGGTCTCTGCAGCTGCATGAATAAAAAAAATCAAGTATGTATTCAGGTAAAGTACCACTTCCGGTTAATGGATTTGACCCAAAAGTTAACACAGTTTTGGTGTAACAACCAGATGCCAAATTCCATCTATCTAGAGATATCGTGTTTATATACACACACAGACATAATTCCAAAAAATGGTATTTTCGGACTCGGTGAGTTCTAAGACATCAAGATTCATCAAAATGTTGACGATCAAATTTTTTTAATGAATAGTATACTTTCTCTATACTTTGTATACTTTGAGTGCGAAGTGGCAGGTGAATTATTGTCAACAAAAAGCAGGCACCTGAGAAATAAACTGAAACGTTATTCACTTGTGATTTTTCTGTCCATACGGTAAAGTTTTTGTTGAGCAGCACATTCCGATTTCAGGCGTTTGAATTACATCTTGATTTACAACAAGTGCAAAGAAAGGCAGCACATAAATTGCTTTCTATTCCACACGCTTTACACACGTATTCAGCTTACTCTGTCACTGCTGTGTGAACAGCCGGCCTCCTTCACCAGCCGCCGTTCACTGGATGAATACGCGTGGGTGGCTCGAGGTGGATGGCTTTCAGTTTTAGAGTTAAATGTTATAAGGGTTAAAAATTAAAAGCAAGAAAATTTATTCAAAAACGAAAACTAAAATTATGTTTAGTAAATTATTTTATTTCAGTTAGTCTTTCCATCTACTTTAATAGTTTAGTTTTTCATTTGTTTCATTTCTTTTTACGAAAATGTTTTTTTAAAAATAGTTTGTTTTGATTTTATTTTTCGTTAACTATAATAACCTTGGAAGGAAGGCTAACTGCCAGCCAATGAAGGTATGCAGGATTGTGATGGCATATGTATGTGGTTCATTAGGATAGTACACATATACTGTAGTTGTTTCAGGGTGACAATCAGGTGGAGTTTGAAGCACATTCATGTATGCACATTTACAAGATGATTGAAATTTATAAAAGTAAACTGCATAGAAATGTACATACACAAGATTTTATAAAAGATTTTTTTGGCAAATGTATATTTTCACGCTGAAATCCATGCAAATTTTAATAAAAGAGAACCTAATTTTAATAATACAGAGTTGGGTTTGAATATAATTTGTCAAAATAATGAGCAGTACAGACTTAATTTTACAAGAGGAAAAGTATCAAGACAGAAGAGTGTTCCTGATTGGTTTAAATGTATAAAGACAAAATAAATTATTTGTCATTGCAGTACATTCTAGATGTACGTATCTAATGAATGCCTGAAGCAGTGCAAACACGTTTGGAAAATGAGATAAATAAGACTATTATTATTTTTTCTAGGGGAGGCTTAGGTTGTTTGGACACCACATAAGACTGTCAACAGATTTGGAAAGGATTTTGCAGCTGAGATGCTTGGAAGAAGATGCAACTGTGTGCAAAACCAGCGAACACGAGAAGAGTACCAAATTCATTAGTACATTTTCTTGCTACCTCCTTTTGTGGTAAGTTGCAAAAATGCAACAATGTTTGATATCCATCTCTGACGAATATCATTTGAGAGAGAGATTATTTTAAGCATTTATTGGAAGAGAGATTAAAACTACATTTTTATTGCATATATTAAAACTATAAACTAAATAATATGAGGGCAGAAAATGCGCCAAGGACCAGGCTAAGCCTTGCTCTTACTTGATTTTTATCCTGTTTTTGGAATGTTCACAGAAACACCTTGTTTTGTACAGTGTGAATCTGTGAGCAATGAGGACACTTGTCAACAAGGTCATTATAACATTGTGCTCAGTGTTTGCTTTCAGCTCATGCTGTGATGTTGATAGATAGATAGATAGATAGATAGATAGATAGATAGATAGATAGATAGATAGATAGATAGATAGATAGATAGATAGATAGATAGATAGATAGATAGATACTTTATTAATCCCAATGGGAAATTCACATAATAATAATGCCTTAGCCAAAGCATTCTTGTTCTTGGAAGTGTTCTAAAATATTCATTTTTTAATTTTGATTTGATAATACTTTGTTAATCCCCAAAGGGAAACTGTTTTTTCACATAACCTTTTGAGGGTCAGATCACTTTGGAAGCTTAGACTTATTTTGGTTGAGTTCAGTATCTGAACCCAGTAGTCTGGGGCTATGAAACAGAAGCAGTAACAATGTCACCGTTCTCACACCAAGATCTCATAATAATCCTTTCCAGCTTTATACTGATACTCAAGTTTACTCCTCAAAAAATCTAAATTTTAATACTTTTGCAATGCCACCAATTAGTTATTAGTTCAACCTTACTAGTTTGTTATTAGTTAAACATATCAAAAACAACAGTTTTCAAATTGAGGTTAATACTGACAATACTTAACCTGAACTTAAATGTTAGGTGACATGATGTCTGCGGAAGCATGTTATGCTGTCCTGGCTGTATCTCTAGAATTTTCCAATATAAAATCAATGACTGGCTTTGCCTCTGTTCCCTGTTGGAACTTGAGCATTCATTATCATAAGAACATAGAACAAAAGAAATTTGACAAACGAGAGAAGACCATTCAGTCCATCAAGCCCATTTGTTTAGCCAATAGCTAAGCTGTCCAGATATCTCACCCATTTTTCTTAAAAGCTGTCAAGGTCTCTGCTTCAACTACGTACCTTTGTAATTTGTCCCAGAATTCCACAAGTCTTTGCGTAAAGAAGTGCTTTCTAGTTTCAGTTTTAAATGCACTTCACCTTATTTTCCACTGCTGTCATTGAGTACATGATTTACCCTTAAGTTGAAAGAGTGTTGCTGGATTAACTTTATCACTGCCTTTGAGGATTTTAAATTAGATCCCCATGTAGTCTCCTCTGCTTGAGACTAAACAGATTTAATTCTCACAGTCTGTCAGAGTAGGACATGTCCTTAAGTCCTGCGATGCACTTGGCTGCTCTCCTCTGCACAGCTTCAAATGTTGCTAGGTCTTTCATGTACCGTGGTTACCAGAACTGCATACACTACTCCAGATGTTGTCTTAGTTGGGACATAATGTCCCTTGATTTAAATTCAACAGTTTTTATGATATAACCTAACATTTTGCCTTTTTGCTTTTGTGCATTGCTTAGTCAATGTAAATGTTGCATTAACATAAACCCCTCAATCCTTTCCAGAGGTTGTTGCCTGTTTGACAGTGACTCCCATCTTGTATTTATAAATGATATTCCTTTTGCCCACATGTAGCACTTTGCTACATTAAACTGCATTTTCCAGGTGTTTGTCCAATTCTGAAGGTTGTCCAGGACTTTTTGCTGCCTCCTCAGTGTCTGCCATCCCTCCTGTTTTAGTGTCATTTGTGAAATTGACAAGTTTACTAACTATATCAGAATCAATGTCATTAATATAATTCAGAAAAAGTAATGATCCAAGGACAGACCACTGAGTAACTCCATTCTTTTCCATGTGCAGCATTCTCCTATTATCTGTACTCTTTGCCTCCAGCCGGTTAACCAGCTAGAGTTCCAGTTTTGTAGGTTACCTGTGATGCCTACAGCTTCTAGTTTCAGAATTAATCTTTGCTGTGGGATGTATCAAGCCTAGTTAAATTATGTTATATGCTGTTTTTGTAAACTAGTTTGGTTGCTAATTCAAAAAAATCTAAAAGAATGCTTTGGCATGACCTTCCTCTCATTAAACCATGCTGGCCACTATTTAGAAAATTATCATTTAGGTACTTTTCTATGTACTTTTTATATTTTCCAAAATTTTGCACGGCTCAGAAGTAAGACTAATTGGTCTGTAATTAATAGGATCCATTTTATCTCCCTTCTTGAAAATTGGAGTCACATTTTCAGCTTTTCAGTCCTCGGGTACTTCTCCTTTCTGAAGTGACAGCTGAAATTTGACTAATAAAGTGTTTATAGATGACATCTTTCATTTCTGGGTAAGATCCTATTAGGTCCAGGGGTTTTACTACTCTTCTACAGACTGAGGACTTGAAGCACATGTGATTTTTCTATATTAAAATCTAGGAACTCAAGAGTTTGTTTTTAATTCTGCATGAGGCATTCTACTTGTTTCTTCTTTTATAAATACCTGGGTGAAATAATCATTCAGTTAATTTTCTATTTCCTTCTCATTTTCAATGATTTCTTCGTTTGTGTCCCTAACGATTCGTAAATTCTCCTTTATTGTCCTTTTACTGGAGTAGTTCTGAAAAACAATTGCTTGCTGTTTGTTTTATTTCAGTTTCTCTTTTGACATTTTGAATGCTCCTTTTGATGTCTTACTGTAATATCCGGTATTCCTCTGGCAGAATTTTCTTTTTTTTTTTAATCTTCTAGTACAGTGATTATCAAAAGCAGCAGCTTTATGTTTTAATTTTAAGAATAACTAAAATGGAAGTAGAGAACACAGTTCTTAGCAAGATGCTCTCCAAACTTCGGAATAATCCACCTGCTTATGTTGGTAGATGTATCTCATTTGTTTCACTCACAGATGAAAAAAAGCAATCCAATAGGTACGCTCAACAATCTAGATACTACTACGTATTTTGTATAGCGACTGCATAACTGCACTCGCCACACCTCCATCTGTTGAACTTACCACCCCTTTTCCCTTCACTTGTGAACAAGACTCCAAACAAGATAGGTAACAAAGCATAGCCCTGGCAGAGTCCTACACCCACTACAAATAAATGTGCTAACATTACTGTTATCTTTATTGCTAATTCAGCAATTCCAGTGCCACCATGTCAATGGCCTTAGAATTTAAGTACAGGTAAAAAAACCTTCTGAGGTAGTAGCATGCATATAATGCTACAAGCATAGAAATACACACTCTCCCAACTGAAAACAGTGTTGTACAATGTTACTTCTTTGATTTTGTTAAAAACAAAATTTTACTGAAATTATAATGTAAAAAACAGAAGCAAGCATAATTGTGATGGGGCTTTATAAGGGGGGGGCAAAGAAGGCTAAAGGGCATTCCAGACCGTCTCTTTTCCCAGAAGTAACTTGTGGTTTGGTAAGTATTAAGCCTGTGGTGGTTTTTAAAGTCACCCCACTGCCAGGAGTTTAACAAGTACAAAATCAGAGTGAGCAAATACATAGCTGGAGAAAGGACGACAGGCCAGGGTTTATACTGATAAAAAGAGAGCAGGGAAGAGAATATACAGATAATTTCATAAATCCTCATGAGATGTTTTGATGCTAATATTAGTCTTTTCAAAATGACAATGTATCTTCAAATGTGCTTGTAGCAGTGTATTAATAAATCAATTGAATTATTAATGAACATCATGAAACATACATAGAGACCAAACTATTGGGTTATGTTGTTGCAAATAGAGTCATTAACCCTTTTAAGAAGGAGACTATTTCATTCCCTCCAAGTTTGGATTCTCCATAAACACGGTCAACAAATGAAATAGGAACCTAAGGGGAAAAGAGGAAAAAAGAATGTATTAACAGACAAACTAGTCACCTGAAATTTTTTAGAAACTGCATTATTAATTAAAACTAGCCATTTATGCACGTTGTAAATATACTAAAAATGATTAATGAATTGAATTCTTATTTTGATGACCAAGTCACATAAATCAAATTGCATAAATAATAATGACTTAATCTGTATGAATGAAACAAGGAAACAACAGCAGCACACCTGGCTGTGTTGGTGACAGCACTCAAAAGTAACCATCTGGAGTTACGATCTTCAGTCCCTGAGCAATGGCCGCACGTTCCCCAAATAACTCTCCTTCCAGCTGCCTGCCTTCTCTCTTGCTTGCTTTTGCACCAGCTCTCTCTCCCATCTTCCTAACTGCTTCTTTCCCTTTTGTTTTTCTCTTTCTGCCATGCTGACTCCCTTATTATCTTCCTCCATGGGCACAGCACCTCGATCGCAAACTGTGGAAAGCCAATGAAGCAATTAAGACAGAACTCATCCTCACATGCAGACATGCTCCATCTCAATCACCTCAACAACCTCCCATAGCTCGCAAGCATGCACACCAATGGAGACTGAGCCAGCTATTTAATTATTTATTTAAAAACTTGACCAGACTGTGGGACCATACCATCAAAGTCATGCTCCATGCATCATCTCATTAATCGGCGCTACCAGGGATATCGGAACCTCATACAAACCATACTTGATAGAGAACCTGTATTCCTTTGGGTGGTAAACAATTTTGTTCATAGCCAAACAAAAGGAAATGTCAAGCTATAAAGTGTCATGAATGTATTTGTGTCACAACCATTTTGGGACTGATTTTAAGAGGACACGGAAGAAGAGTCTTATTAATGCACAGGGACTTGCAAACTTGTCTATTTCCTTCAGGGAACCTATACAAAGAATAACTCTGGCTCTGAATAAGCTCTGCCTTCTACTTTACTCAGGACAAAACACAACTTGTCACCCTTTACTTGATGGTGACACCAGTGATGTCAAAAGCTATTCCTGACTTTTCTTTGCCTGAAGACAAATAGAGTTTTCCATTTGGAGCCCTAACCTTTCATTTGACTTGTCATATCTAAATACAAAGGGTGTACAGCATTCCTTCTTTATTGCCTGAAACTAGAGTCTTAACAATTATTTTTACAGTATATTGCTTCAGAATTCTTTTTTGTCTTGATGCCCAACTAATGTATGATTCTGTGATTATCTGCTGAGCACTGAGCCCATTTTCAACGTGCGTTGAAGTAAAATTTCTCCTGTTTTTCTTATTTCTTATTAAGCTACTTAAATCCTTTAAGCATATGCAAGCAACACGATCTGTATGAAGCCCTTTCACACTATGCTGTAGTATAAATCAGAAAAGATTAAATCAAACAGTTTTCAGGAAATACTGCCACAATCCACACTACACAATGTGAGCAAAGTGAACTCTGTGGTGTTTAAACCATTTCAGACTGGCCGAACCAAGCCATTTTGAAGCAAACAGAATTTAAAAGATGAATGAATTGCTCAACTAAAACTTACTTATCTGTCAATGGAAAAGTCTGTATCCATAGCATGGAAGCCTTTCCACTTCTTCACAGGCAGTACTTTGATCCCAATTTAGCTTCCACTATGTGTTGTTAAACATACTTGTGAGATCACTCATATTTTTCAAGCCAAGACTACATATTTTTGATATTGAGCAGTAATTTCATATGTATGAATTAAGAAACATGATGCCTCAATGCACATTATGCAGTGTACATTTTGTTTTGATTTAGTGAACTATATGGATCAAGTATTATACTTCACAAGAGCTCAATTAGTTCTGCACCTTCCAGTCTGTCTCTTTTTTGATACTGTACAACATGCAAAATAATCTTTTAGTTTGGTAACATATACTTTAAGACAATCATTTTTCTTGAAGGAGACATTTTCTTCAATTACATTCTAGCTACACCATTTTCTAAGAAAGCACCAATGCTTTCTATTCATTGCAAAATCATTTATATAAATTTAGGTTATTCTTTTTTAGTAGTATTTATATAAAGTATAGATCAGCACAGAGTGTTTATGCTTACTTAAGTTTTGCATGCTTTTGTCCTAGGTGAAGAGACAGGTTTGTGGTGCAAATGCTTTTCATGATGCCCTATTTATTTCACCTCAATTTATATATGCCTGTACTTGGCTGTACACCAAGCATTCTAAATCTTAAACAACTACATATAATGGATGGGAAACTGTTTCCTTTTCTAAAAAATATTTACTTGCCAAGGATGGAGCAATCTCCAGTGAAGGGCATGTTTACTGTTCAGCCAGGAGGGTGCAACTATGTGGGAATCTGCATGGCTACTGAACAAGCAAAATCTCTAGTACTCATCTATGTTTAAATATACATTATACACACACACACCTGATGTAGACTACACAGAGAGGTATAGCAGCCTTTTGAGAATATGCTTCTACGTAGCAGACTGCAAGATTTAGGGAGTATAGTATCATAACAGTAGTGTAGTGTAACTGATATGTGCAGGCTGTTAATTAGGCAAGCAGGGTTATGACAATAAAGATGTGGGTCGTTATACCAGTCTTTCGAATACTGCTATGAAGTTATCCTAAAAACCGGCCCGCCGGGTTAAAAAAAATCTATGAAGAGTTTCTTGTCACCTGTGAGGTGACACTTGATAAGCTGGGTTGATTCCTTGAAGACAGTCCTTCAAAAGTGAATGGCATTTTAAGGCTTACTGCATTAGGCTGGGTGAAATGAGGCAGAAAGGGATGGATAGCATGAAGAAGAATGATGCATCAGAAAGAAGCCAGTTACTCTGCAGAGGACTTGGAGAAACTATTCTTTGAAGATTATAAGAAAAAGCAAAAACACTGACCATTGTTTTTTAAATGAAAGACTCACCTCTCCAACACTGTACCCAAGTTGCTTGGCTCTAACAATCATTTCCATTTGGAAAACATACCCTTTCGAAACACACTTTTCAATGAGTTTTTGAAGAACTTCTTTTTTATACAATCTGGAAATAAAGCAAAACATTGTTTATAATTAATTAAAAACAACTGAATACAAAGTGACACTGTACAAAGCAAAGGTTGGACAATGGTGTTATAAGAGCCAGTCTTAGAAAGTTAATGTTTGATGTTAAATTTACATAGTGTTTGATTGATTTCACTTGAACATTAGTTTCTTATAGCTACCTAGAATACGGTATAGCCTTTTACCCCCTATAAGTTAACATGTGATAGAACCTTCTTGCTATATGTGTAGAGCAGAGTGTTCATTAAGGCAGTTACTGTAGTAGTCTTACTGCTAGCATGGACTATTAGGTATGTTTGCAAATAGGAGATGGCATACAGTTTTCTAACCATGTCTAACGTGCCTACATATGACTGTATGTCCAAATTTGGAAAAATGAAACAAGATTTACAATCCTTAAACAGAACATTTCTGAAACAAGAACTTTTCTTTTCTTTGCTATATCAATTTTGGCTCTATTTTTGTGTGAACTGTTATGACTTTAGATTTTACTAAAATGTTTAAAATGAAGATATTTTATCTGTGGAATTATTTGATCATGCGTCACATTGGTGCTTGAATCATCCTATGAAGTAAACTAAAAGCTGCAGAACTTTGGTAACTTTGGATAAACGCAACTATAGGTGTCATAATTTAAAATGTACAGTGGCATGCAAAGGTATTCAATCCCCTTGAAAGTCATTATCAAATTTTCTGCATGACAAAAGATTTGTACACATATTCGTTCATTCAGTACTTTTAATGTGAACTCTTATGCTGTAATAATACATTTCCAAAGTCAAAATAAACCATTTTCTATAGATACTTACCTGAAGAAGAAAAATTCAAAAATAAGTATTTGCATAAATAATTAAACCTCTGAGTTTAGAGGCTCCAAGGGAACAGAAATGACAAATCAATCATAAGGGTGACAGTCATTTGACAATGTTAGACATATACTGTATAACATAAGACCTGTGTGTGCATGTGTGTATGGCGCAGTCTGCTCTGCTCATGCTCAACCACAGCCATGGGAGTTGGTGTGAATTCTACAGAAGATGTAGAAGCTTATACAAGTGTGACATGCACTTGGTGAGATGGCGCATGCATGTACGTTTACATTTTTTTGGCATTTACATGCACCTCACTTCTCATTCAACCCAAGTACAAAAACTCAGCATGGTGGTACATGCACATTGTTGGTTCACACAATGAGCTACCATATGTTTGCCTGAGACAGGGGGCCTGTCCCACTCAATTTGTGCCACAGCTGCACTTGACTACATGTCCTCTCGGATAAGATATGACCCATCCCGGCCCACTTAGCTAATGCCTCTGCAAGTTCACCATTATACTAAAACTGCTGGGGAGTCTTCAAGTTGTTTTTTGTCCTGAAGACCACACGCTGCTAGTTTAAATTAGGTACTACAGTACACTCCCGAAATTCATGGGGGTTACGTTCCTAGAGCACCCACAAATTGTGAAAAACCATGAATTACGGATGTGGTTAAAAAAAATGCCTATTTTTATAGTTTAAACCCTAAATATGCCCCAAAATACATTAATTTCATTTCAAACTCAGCTTAATACATTACCTAAAAAAAAAGAATGTAAAGGTAAACCCATATACTGTACAGTACTGTACTGCTATGTCTCCCGCAGTGCTAGAATGTAAAATACCGATGTTACCACTATACAGTGGTGTGAAAAACTATTTGCCCCCTTCCTGATTTCTTATTCTTTTGCATGTTTGTGACACAAAATGTTTCTGATCATCAAACACATTTAACCATTAGTCAAATATAACACAAGTAAACACAAAATGCAGTTTGTAAATGGTGGTTTTTATTATTTAGGGAGAAAAAAAAATCCAAACCTACATGGCCCTGTGTGAAAAAGTAATTGCCCCCTGAACCTAGTAACTGGTTGGGCCACCCTTAGCAGCAATAACTGCAATCAAGCGTTTACGATAACTTGCAATGAGTCTTTTACAGCGCTCTGGAGGAATTTTGGCCCACTCATCTTTGCAAAATTGTTGTAATTCAGCTTTATTTGAGGGTTTTCTAGCATGAACCGCCTTTTTAAGGTCATGCCATAGCATCTCAATTGGATTCAGGTCAGGACTTTGACTAGGCCACTCCAAAGTCTTCATTTTGTTTTTCTTCAGCCACTCAGAGGTGGATTTGCTGGTGTGTTTTGGGTCATTGTCCTGTTGCAGCACCCAAGATTGCTTCAGCTTGAGTTGACGAACAGATGGCCGGACATTCTCCTTCAGGATTTTTTGGTAGACAGTAGAATTCATGGTTCCATCTATCACAGCAAGCCTTCCAGGTCCTGAAGCAGCAAAACAACCCCAGACCATCACACTACCACCACCATATTTTACTGTTGGTATGATGTTCTTTTTCTGAAATGCTGTGTTCCTTTTACGCCAGATGTAACGGGACATTTGCCTTCCAAAAAGTTCAACTTTTGACTCATCAGTCCACAAGGTATTTTCCCAAAAGTCTTGGCAATCATTGAGATGTTTCTTAGCAAAATTGAGACGAGCCCTAATGTTCTTTTTGCTTAACAGTGGTTTGCGTCTTGGAAATCTGCCATGCAGGCCGTTTTTGCCCAGTCTCTTTCTTATGGTGGAGTCGTGAACACTGACCTTAATTGAGGCAAGTGAGGCCTGCAGTTCTTTAGACGTTGTCCTGGGGTCTTTTGTGACCTCTCGGATGAGTCGTCTCTGCGCTCTTGGGGTAATTTTGGTCGGCTGGCCACTCCTGGGAAGGTTCACCACTGTTCCATGTTTTTGCCATTTGTGGATAATGGCTCTCACTGTGGTTCGCTGGAGTCCCAAAGCTTTAGAAATGGCTTTATAACCTTTACCAGACTGATAGATCTCAATTACTTCTGTTCTCATTTGTTCCTGAATTTCTTTGGATCTTGGCATGATGTCTAGCTTTTGAGGTGCTTTTGGTCTATTTCTCTGTGTCAGGCAGCTCCTATTTAAGTGATTTCTTGATTGAAACAGGTGTGGCAGTAATCAGGCCTGGGGGTGGCTACGGAAATTGAACTCAGGTGTGATACACCACAGTTAGGTTATTTTTTAACAAGGGGGCAATTACTTTTTCACACAGGGCCATGTAGGTTTGGATTTTTTTTCTCCCTAAATAATAAACACCATCATTTAAAAACTGCATTTTGTGTTTACTTGTGTTATATTTGACTAATGGTTAAATGTGTTTGATGATCAGAAACATTTTGTGTGACAAACATGCAAAAGAATAAGAAATCAGGAAGGGGGCAAATAGTTTTTCACACCACTGTATGTACTATAATTCATGCAAGCGCGTTTTTATTGCCAGAAACCTTAGAAGGTGCAGGGCATTTCGGCAGCATCTTGAGGCTTTAAGAAGAACAAAACAGAAAACACGAGTACACTCAGTTGGAGATGCATCACAGGGCAGCAGTCGATCAGCAGCAAGGAGAAATGAATAATGCTGTAGCGGTCCGGTGCCACTAAGATTCACACCGTCGAGAAGACGGTGATTTATTTATTTTCATGGTGGAGATTCCAGGGACACACTCAGCCTTGGCCCAACCCACACGCACTCACAAATAGAGACAAAAACAAAGCAAACTGGTAATCAAATAGCAAATTAAGAATGCATTGAAAACAAATGAAATAAATGAAAATACCGATACCACCCCTGTTACCCTTATGGTGATTATACATTAAATACAACAAAGCACATACAAAACACACACAGTAAAGTCCATGAAAAACGGATGAAATGTAATGATGAAAATAGATAGTCCAGAGATGCGCACGTTGAATTGGAATGTAAAGATAGTCCTACCGGTACTTCCTGAAATGGTGAAAACGGGTGGACGGGTTCAGGAACTCTTCTTTCTTTGCAAGAAGGCCATGAATCCACTTACAGTCACCATGTACACAAGCATACGGCAGACAATCCAGACCCCAACCACGAAACGATCCAGGACAAACAAATAAGTACAGGTAACCCAACAGAAGGCAGACAGACAGGAACTTGAAACGCAAATTACAAAAACTTTTTTTCTTTTTGTCACCGGCCCCCTTTTTAAAAGCCACACTGACATCCTTTGACCCCAACAGCCCCTGTACCCTCAGCAGAAGACCAATCAGAGCCACTGCAGGGACTGCTGGGAGTTGCAGTTTCAAATTCTAATAGAGTACAACACTCTCGGATTGGCTACTTTCACCATCCCAAACCGTGTTTACCACTACGGTTGCTTCCTGTTCTCTCTACAGTACAGTATTGCCACGAAAAAAGCCATAAAAAAATTGTGGAGGATATTCGCGGTTTCTGCTAACAATTATTAGTTAGGTTCTAAGGAAAAATCCACAAACGACTGAACTCTGAACCGCGACTTCGCGGGAGTCTACTGTATTTGTAAGTTCTTTATATCTCTCTGGATATAAAAAGAACCCTTTGTAAGGGTCATTGTCACTGTTGCAAAATCACTGCAAAAATGAACACAAATTAGCATTCTGTTGATGACTGACACAAAGTCATTGAAATGCACAAGGCATGAAATGGCTCAAAAATATTGAAGAGTCTGAATATCCCGTTAAGTACTGTTGGATCCATCATCAGAAAGTGGAAGGTTCATCACAGCACCCAGAATCTTACTAGAACAGGCTGTCCCTTCAAAACTAAACATCAGAGCATGATGTCGACTGGTGAAAGAGGTTATTAAAAATGAAACAGACACTCTCAGCAGTGTAAAATGCTCTTTGTGCTCTTTGGTTGAAACTTGAGTAAAGGTGCATGGATGCACAATTTCAGGAGCAGCCCATAAAACAGGCCTCTACAGGACAGTAGCAAAAAAGAAGCCATTTTTTAAGAAGGTCCACATAAAAACATGTATGGCATTTGCTGTGGGAGAAGGTTTTATGGTCAGATGAGACCAAAAGAGAACATTTTGACCAGACTTCAAAGAGGTATGTGTGGTGTAAAACTAACCCTGCCCATGTGTCAAGAAACATTATTTATACCTACTGTAAAAAATGGTGGTGGCAGCATCAGACTATGGGGATGTTTTTCACGTGCTGGGACTGGGAATCTTGTCAGAGCTGAAACAACAATGGATGGACAAAAATACTACAGAATATTGTACGAGGACTTGCTCCAGTCTGCTATGAAACTATTGCTCAGGAGAAGGTTCATCTTTCAACATGACAATGACCCTAAGCATAACGCCAAAGCGACATTGTAATGGGTCAAAACAGAAAGGTGAATCTTTTGGAATGGCCGAGTCAAAGCCCTGATCTTAACCCTATTGAGAATCAGTGGCACTATTTGAAAACTGCTGTCCAGTGGCACCACCTACCAACCTAAATTATGCCAACAAGAATGCAGAAGAATCACTCCTGAACAATGCTCAAACTGGTACATACTTACCCCCAAAACAATTTAGGCTGTTACTGCAGCAAAAGGGTTCTCAACATAGGATTAATGTTTTGGGATTGAATACTTGTGCAAACACCAACTTTTGAGTTTTCTTCTGTAGTTAAATGTCTATATATCAGTTAAATATCTACATATCTTCAGGGTCCTGAGCTGCCTTGAAATCTCACATATTGTAATCTGTTTAGTTAGCCAATAAAAGGTGTCATTTTGCTTCACTTCTCATGGAAACATACATGAAATGCAGATAACAAGCTCAGAAAAGCAACTAAAGTGACTAAACGTAAGGACAGGTATATATACTCAAGATGGAGTGTTGCAGTAGTAATGGCGGTTTAACTATATGTACAGATTGTAAAGTAAAACCTGATCCATTCTCAACTGTCTTTTTCTAATGCTCATTAATGATCTGATCATCCTTATTTATTTCTGGGCATTAAAAGGATTTTTGAATAATGTCCATTAGGCATCCAGTCAAGACTGAATTTCAGGGCATATTTTTCAAAACTGTAGCAAAGAATTGGCGGACATTTGTTAATATATTGTGATACCCATCGACTCAAAAGGACATTAAGTATTCTTGTGCAATACAAAACAATAGAAGAATGTCTGAATGACTACAGATTGGTGGCACTTGTTCCAACTGTGATGAAGAGCAGTGAGAGACTGGTGTTGGAACATGTTAAATTTAATATTGTGGATCGTCTGGACCACTTTGCATATCATGACAATGGGTTCGTAGAGGACAACATATCACAGGTCTACTTTGCTAGCATGTCAGGATAATAAAAACTGTTATGGCATCCAAGCAAGTAAATAAATCTAGGACATAATTCCACCTGCTGCAACTTGATTTTGGACTTCCTAAATGGCAGACCTCAGTAAGCGCAAACATATGGAAACTCGGAGCATACAGCACATAAACAACAAACGTGACTGTTGATTTTCTGTTTCTTTTGCTACTGTATTTCTCCACTGATACAGTACCCAATTGAAAATAAAATCACCCCGGAACACCATGTTAGATTACAAATAATTTCCTTTAGTGATAGTTATTACAATAAAATGGTATGTAGAATCTTAACAACCTAGAACAAACTATCACGCAGTACCGCACTGCAGTCAAAAAAAAAAAACAAGAATGGGGAGCACCTCCGTTTACTTGGGGGTCTTTTTTTTTATTTTATAACTCTTGCATGGGAAAAAAAGAAATGGATTTCCGCCTGTTAATGTACACATTCATGTTCATACACCGGGATTTGTGATTGCCAAAAAATTAATTAAAAAAAAAAATACTGTATTAACTTTCCCTCACTTAGCACACAACTTAACTAGAAACTTACCATGTGGACTAACAGATAAACCTTGCCACAAAGTTTGCCTTTTGTTTTGCCAAGGTACCTACCCTTTCCATACACTTTTACCTGTCATCACCCTTTCTGATTGTGAGCGCATCATCTCTAATTTTGCGCGGCACCACATTTAATTTTGGACGTCACCTTGTTTAATTGTGCAGCACCGCATTTAATTGTGAGCATCACCTCGTTTGAATGTCCGTGGCACCATGTTTAATTGTTCGTGTCACTCTGTTTAAATTGTGCACATCACACCTTTAACACTACAATTACCAGAGCCTACGAAAAAACTTGTAGATCCGGCCCACCTTAAATCCCATTGCATCTCTCCGTCAGCGTCTTTTGTCCTGTAAATGTGCCAATAAAGACAAGCAGCAAGCAGCCTGCTATTCCATTCCTCCTCCGCCGCAGAACATGCACAAAGTTCTCCCAGCTCATGCCTTGATTATCTGGGAGTGAAGTGCTGGAGTTTTAGAGTGGAAAGAATAGATCGTTATTTGGAACAAATGCATTTCATGTGTGTTCCGTTTCTACAATAATCTGTGTAAACACATTGTTAACAGAACCATTTTTCATATTTTAGTAGTAAATGACAAAATGTTGGCATGTGTGAAGCCTGAAGTCCAAAGATCAAATAAACACTTTCACAAAAGGTTCAAGGACGATACAACAGCTTCTGTGGCGTAGCGGTAAGATTTGCTGACTTGTAATAAAGAGTCCCTGCTTCGATCCCGACTGACTCTTATATTTGCCGTTTTCAGTAGTGAGCTGCTCTTATTGTTAATATTATACAGTACACACATACATTTGGTTTGCGTCTGTAACAGATGGTGTACATTTATAGTACTTGTAAAAGTTACCTTTTTTTTTCACTTTTATTCTCTCAGTCACGATCACGATACATACTACCACCCTAAGGATCTGACGCAGTTAGTTTTTATTTGAAACTGGGAATAACTGTAGATGTGAGTGGTGTTTTGAGGCAATGGAACTGAACATTCTCTGATCTGGATGGATAAAAGCTAACACACAAACGCTGGTGGATCTGCCTTCTTTGTATCTCAGCATTGCTTGATTTTTTTTTATTCAGTTTTATTAAGTGTTCCTGCTCACGCTGATTTAGTATGCACCTTATGGTCTATGAAAAACAGAGACATAGGTATATATATTTGGAATTATTCATTTTATGACCTGTATAGTACATTTCGGAAGACATTGTGGCACAGATGCAACATTAATCATGTTATTCATATTTATTTGCATAACATCTTGCGGTTGTAATCAGTAACATGTGTTTTTTTTTCCCCCTAATCTTGCCCGTCCCCACATGTTGCTGTATGGTGCCGTTTCTTTTGTACTCCAGGACATGCAGAGGAAAGAATAGTACAGAGAGGTCAGTTCAGCACTATATGCAATCATCAGATTCAAATGTTAACAGTTCACACACACGCAAGGACCGTCCTTCCTACATTTACGACGATCTTTGGACTTCAGGCTTCACACATTATATAGTTTATGCCAACATTTTTTCATTTACTACTAAAATATGAAAAACATTTCTGTTTTAACAATGTGTTTACATAGATTATTGTAGAAACGGAACACACATGAAATGCATTTGTTCTGATCTATTATTTCCACTCTAAAACTCTAGCACTTCACTCCCAGATAATCAAGAAATGAGCTGGGAGAACTTTGTGCATGTTCTGCGGCAGTGGGGGGATGGAATAACAGGCTGCTTGCTGCTCGTCTTTATTGGCACATTTACAGGACAAAAGACGCTGACGGAGAGGTGCAATGGGATTTAAGGTGGGCCGGATCTACAAGTTTTTTCGTAGGCTCTGGTAATTCTAGTGTTAAATTTTTTATCACTTGCCTTTGGGGCCACCATACATTTATGCTTTATACTTATTTTTCATTACACCTAGCAGCCTACAAAAGACAAACAAAAGACTTAAATCTGTTAAGATCAGATATGAAAAAATGCACTCTTAATTCTTAATGCACTGTTTACAGTGACAAACACAAGAACCTACAAGGAACTGCCATGTAGTGGTACAAATGTACAACTGTCAAAACTGCAGCAGGCCATAAACATGCTATTAAATAAAAAAAACAACAAAAAAAACTTTCAGATGTAAATAGGCAAGGCTGGAAATGACAGCCACGAAATGCTCCTATTGCATTCCATTCATGGCATGGTGCTATAAAAAAAAAACCAGTGTGACCTTAAGAAAGCTATTATTAGACAAGCAAGAAATAAAAAGAGGAAAGAGGTGTGTGGCACTCTCAATATCTTTGCAAGAGGACAAAGGCCCAAGTCTTTAGAGTCCTGGTGCTTCCTGTTTTTGCTATATGGTTGCAAGACATGGATGCTATCCAATGTCCCGAAATGAAGGCTGGACTCCTTTGGTACTGTGACTCTTTGGAGAATCCTAATGTATACTAATGGTTTGACTTTCGAACATGGAGTTCCGAAAGAGGCACATTACCTGCATTGTTATGCAGTTACGGAACTATGGGTGTGTGGCGTGATTCCCTATGGGTGATCAGGCTCACAGGATCCTCATTGCTGAGGACCACAGCAGATGGACCAGGCCAAAGGGACACCCAAATAACACCTGGTTGCAGCAGACAGACCATCTTTTCTGGAGGGTGGGACAGAACCGTGTGTCTCCATGGGGGGTTGCCAACTGGGATCCCAAGTTGCTATGGTGTGAGGTGGGTACAGCAACATGTTGTACCAGTGCATGCTCCGTGACCTGAAATATGCTGAACAATAATCCAAATTAAAACAAAAAAATAAAATTACCAATTTTAAATTTAAATTCCAGTACTTTCAGCTTTTTAACAAGGAACCCAGAAAACCAGGGAAATTAATGAATTAGTAGCGCCCTGCAAGGGAAGAAAACACAGCAGACGTTTTCTCTATGCAGGCAAAAGACTACAAAATTTTATTGAACATTACTAAATTACAGTATATACATAAGTTATATACATATGTTCAAGATAATAGCAGTCAGACATCACTAACCTGATCAATCACTATTCCATCCATCCATCCATTTTCCAACCCGCTGAATCCGAACACAGGGTCACGGGGGTTTGCTGGAGCCAATCCCAGCCAACACAGGGCACAAGGCAGGAACCAATCCTGGGCAGGGTGCCAACCCACCGCAGTCAATCACTATTTTTGGTAGAAATTATATTTCAGAGTAATAGAAAACTAATAGTCATGACATGCATGCTCCTGATTCTGTGCAAATGAATCATAAACATTAGAATCCCTGAAGATGACGAAAAAACTCATAATCCCAGCCCAACTTAAATCCCTTTACACCTCTCCATCAACGTCTTTTGTTTCGTAAACGTGTCAATCAGCACAAGCAGCAAACAGCCTGCTGTCCCATCCCCTGCCTTGACAGCGCTCAACTCGGGCAAAAAGTTCTTCTAGCTCTAGTCAAGGCTCCTTTTCTGCGTGTGAGGTTCCTGGAGTTGTATAGGGTAAATAATACAGTATATTGTTGTTTGGAATACATGCATTTCATGTGTGTTCCGTGTCTACAAAGATCTGGGTAAGTGTAGGATGAAAGGAAATACGAGGCAAAAAATGCTGAACACATACCTAAAGCAGACACGTTTTCCATGTTATACTAATAATTATGTGAAGTGTATATAATGTGTGAAAACTTTAGTCCAAATATTAAATAAACAAGTGTGATTTTATTCAAGAATATAACCAAAGAAAAAAAAGTGTTTGTTTTTACATGTTGCTGTCAATGACTTAAAAACCCAATCTCAAATGTCAATCGACAGGGAGTTTATATGTGTTCTTGAATGGTGCAGAGGTAAGAACCGCTGCCTTATAAACCAAAGGTGATGGGATCGAGACTGAGCCCTGCATGTTTTGAGTAGTGAGCCGTTATTATTATTACTATAATATAATAAAAACATACATTGGATTCTGTAACATTCACTGTAAATTTTGGCTACTTGTAAAAGTTAGCACTTGCGGTATTCAGTTTTATTCTCTCAGTGATGTTCATGTGGAACTTGCCTCCCTCTCCCTCTCTGAGTTGATGGCATTTATCTCCATTCTTTTCACAAGGGCTGCAATGACCACAGTGGGTGCTGTGGGTGATACCTGCTCAGAACTATTTGTTGAACTGCCAATCAAACACACACTGTCCCATGACAGCAATTAGAGTGGACAAAGGCAGGACCGTAACAACAGACAGCTTCTTCACAGTGCTTTCACTGGCTATTAGACTGCTGCATTTCAACACAATTCTGCTTGGCACCATAAAGTAAAATGGGATCTACACCTGCAGCTGAAATCACTTTTAGTATGTGAGCAATTCGCCATGTTAGCGTTCAGATTTGGCAGTGTCATGATGACGGTGTACGTGCCCAAAAAGAAGAAGACTTTGTTTTCAGTCTGTAACAGCCGGTGTAAAGTTTTGCTACCTGTAAAAGAGATTGCTGAAGGGGTGTAAGCAGACACACAAACACTGGTGAATCATGTCTGCTTGGTACCTTGTTGTCATTTGAATTTTTTGTTATTCAGTATCATTCTTGAATAAAAGCACACTTGTTTTGTTATACCTTTGTGAAAGTGTTTATTTGATATTCCACTAACGACTTGAATGAGATCGAATCTGTCTCTGCCTCTCTCACGTACACATACACATTCATACATGAAAACGTCACTATTTGAAAACGCTACGCCATTTGAACATTTTTTTTGATCTTGCCTGTACTCTATGGTTTATAAAGCAGCAGCAGTTCTTACCTCTGCACCATTTAAGAATACTTATCAACTCCCTGTTGACTCATTGCCAGCAACATATAAATCAAATGCTTTTTTTTCTTTGGTTACATTTTTGAATAAAAGAGCATTTGTTTATTTGATATTTGGACTAAAGTCTTCACACATAATACACTTCACATCATTATTAGTATAACATGGAAAAAGTTTCTGCTTTAGGTATGTGTTCTGCATTTCTTGCCTCGCATTTCCTTTCATCCTATACTTACCCAGATCTTTGCAGACACGTAACACACATGAAATGCATGTATTCCAAATAATGATAAACTGTATTATTTACCCTATACAACTCCAGGCAGCTCACGAGCCTTGGCTTCAGCTGGGAGAACCTTTTGCCCGAGTTGAGCTCCATCAAGGCGGGGGATAGGAGAGCAGGCTGCTTGCTGCTTATCGACACACTTACAAAACAAGACGCTGATGAAGAGGTGCAAAGGGATTTAAGGTGGGCTGAGATTATGAGTTTTTTCGTCATCTTCAGGGATTCTAATGTTTATGATGATTCATTTACACAGAATCAGCAGCATGCATGTCATGGCTACTAGTTTTCTATTACTCTGAAATATAATTTCTACCAAAAATAGTGATTGATCAGGTTAGTGATGTTGGACGGCTATTATCTTGAACATATGCATATAAATTATGTTGTGGCAGGTGGCCGGGTGCGGCCCTCAATCAGCCGCCTATATAACGAGCCGCCGCCCTACAATCAAGGCTGGAGTCGGGTGAGGAGGTGGACGAGGTCTGAGGAGGCGGCAAGGAGAGGCCCCGAGTGTGTGTGCAGTGAAGAGACGGCTTGGAGGAGAAGCCAGGATTGTGAAGAGACTGTGGGGGGGTGTTTGGTGGCGGTGCACTTAGTAACTGTAAATAGTGAGTAGTGTTAATAAACGTGCGGTGATGGACTTCAAAGTGTCTGCCTGTCTGTGTCCGGGCTGTTCCCTTCTACAATGTATATAATGTAGTAATGTTCAATAAAATTCAGTAGTCGTTTGCCTGCATAGAGAAAATGTCTGCTGTGTTTTCTTCCCTTGCAGGGCGCTACAAATTCATCCAATCATCCTGGGCTGGAATACGTGTTCAGATATGCAGCAGTTCTTAGAAACAGTGGTTATATAACTAAAAATTAGTTCAGTGATTCAAAGGAAAGCAAAATCTTGAAAAACTTTTCAGTTTATACAGTGAATGTTCGAGTTTGCAAAGAAGAATGCAGACACTGCTATTTTTTTTTTAACAGCCTAATATTCCCTTTTCTTCACTTTCTGTAAAGGGATAAGACAAATTTGATAAACTTTTCTTTATGTTTTAATTTGGAATAGAATGTGCAGTGTTCCCAATGTATTTGGTGTATGGAAATAAAAGCTATTATAAAGATTTTGAGCTTTATTCACTTTTTTTAAACACACTGCTATTATTCCAAACACAACTATACATAACTGTTGCCTCTCCATTCATCACCCTGACTCCTCCCACACACATGTGAATTATGTCCTTACAGCAGCGCTGCGTTACCAGCCACTACAAAATGACTTAATAAGCCTGATATCTTTAAACCCAGCCACAGGGGATGCACAAACCAGTGTGTTTCTTCATGCCAGTCCCAAGCCCGGATAAATGGGAAGGGTTACGTCAAGAAAGGCATCTGGTGTAAAATTTTGCCAAATCAATATGCGGACAACAATACAAATTTCCATACCGGATCGGTTGAGGCCCAGGTTAACAACGGCCGCCACCAGTACTGTTAGCCAACAGGGTGCTGGCGGAAATTGGGCTACTGTTGCCCAAAGAAGGAGAAGAAGAGGGGGGAGACATGTCCGGAGGCAGAAGGACAGGAGGAAGGTAAAGAGAGTGGACCAGAGGGTAGGAACTTTGAATGTTGGCAGTATGACTGGTAAGGGAAGAAAGTTAGCCGGTATGATGGAGAGAAGGAAGGTTGATATATTGTGTGTACAAGAGACTAAATGGAAGGGGAGTAAGGCCAGGTGGATCAGAGGTGGATTCAAATTGTTCTATCATGGTGTGGATGGGAGGAGAAATAGGGTAGGGATTATTCTAAAGGAGCAGCATGTCAAGAGTGTTTTGGAGGTGAAAAGTGTGTCAGACAGAGTAATGATTATGAAGATGGAAATTGAAGGTCTGGTGAAGAATGTTGTCAGTGCATATGCCCACAAGTTGGGTGTGTGATGGATGAGAAAGAAGATTTTTGGAGTGAGTTGGATGAAGTGATGAACAGTGTACCCAAGGGACAGAAAGTGGTGATTGGAGGGGATTTCAATGGACATGTTGGTGAAGGGAACAGAAGAGATGAGGAGGTGATGGGTAGGTATGGAGTCAAGGAGAGGAATGAAGAAGGTCAGAGGTTAGTGGATTTTGCCAAAAGGATGGGCATGGCTGTGGTGAATATGTATTTTAAGAAGAGGGAGGAACATAGGGTGACATACAAGAGTGGAGGAAAATGTACACAGGTACTGTAGATTATATCCTATGCAGAAGAGTCAATCTGAAGGAGATTAAAGACTGCAAAGTGGTGGCAGAGGAAAGTGTACTTAGGCAGCATAGGATGGTGATTTGTAGGATGATGCTGGAGATCAAGAAGAAAAGGATGAGAGGGAGGGCAAAGCAAAGGATCAAATGGTGTAAGTTGAAAAAGGGAGACTGCAAGGTTGAGTTTAGGGAGGAGATAAGACAGGCACTGGGTGGCATTGAAGAGTTGCCACACAGCTGGGCAACTGCAGCAGAAGTAGTAAGAGTGAAAGCAAGAAGGGTGCTTGGCGTGACATCTGGACAGTGGAAGAAAAGGAAACCTGGTGGTGGAATGGGGAAGTACAGGAGAGTAGACAGAGGAAGAGGATGGCGAAGAAGAAGTGGGATAGTCAGAAAGATTCAGAAAGTTGACAAGAGTACAAGGAGATAAGGCGCAAGGTGAAGAGAGAGGTGGTGAAGGCTAAAGAAAAGGCGTATGATGAGTTTAATGAGAGGTTGGACACTAAGGAGGGAGAAAAGGACCTTACCGATTGACTAGACTGAGGGACCGAGCTGGGAAAGATGTGCAGCAGGTTAGGGTAATAAAGGATAAAGACGGAAACATACTCACAAGCAAGGAGAGTGTGTTGAGCAGATGGAAAGAGTACTTTGAGAGGCTTATGAATGTAGAGAACGAGAGAGAAGACTGGATGATGTGGAGATGGTGAATCAGGAAGTGCAAAGGATTAGCAAGGAGGAAGTAAGGACAGCTATGAAGAGGATGAAGAATGGAATAGCTGTTGGTCTAGATGAAATACCTGTGGAAGCATGGAGGTGTTAAGGAGAGATGGCAGTGGAGATTTTAACTGAATCTTGGAAAGTGAGAGGATGCCTGAGGAGTGGAGAAATGTAATGGTACAGATTTTTAAGAATAAGAGGGATGTGAAGAGCTGTAGTAACTACAGGGGGATAAAACTGATGAGCCACAGTATGAAGTTATGGGAAAGAGTAGTGGAAACTAGGTTAAGAAAAGAGGTGGTGATTAATGAGCAGCTGTATGGTTTCATGCCAGGAAAGAGCACCACAGATGCGATGTTTGCTCTGAGGGTGTTAATGGAGAAGTATAAAGAAGCCCAGAAGGAGTTGCATTGCATCTTTGTGGACCTGGAGAAAGCATATGACAAGGTGCCTTGAGAGGAGTTGTGGTATTGTATGAGGAAGTCGGGAGTGGCAGAGAAGTATTTAAGAGTTGTACAGAATATGTACGAGGGAAGTATGACAGTGGTGAGAACTGCAGTAGGAGTGACGGATGCATTCAATGTGAAGGTGGAATTACATCAGGAATCAGCTCTAAGCTCTTTCTTATTTGCAATGGTGATGGACAGTTTGACAGACAGGATTAGACAAGAGTCCTGGTGGACTATGATGTTTGCTGATGATATTGTGGTCTGTAGCGAGAGTAGGGAGCAGGTCGAGGAGACCTTGGAGAGTTGGAGGTTTGCTCAAGAGAGGAAAGGAATGAAGGTCAATAAGAACAAGACTGAATAAATGTGTGTAAATGAGAGGGAGGTTAGAGGAATGGTGAAGATGCAGGGAGTAGAGTTGGTGAAGGTGGATGAGTTTAAATACTTGGGATTGACAATTCAGAGTAATGGGGATTGTGGAAGAGAGGTGAAAAAGAGAGTCCAGACAAGGTGGAATGGGTGGAGAAGAATGTCAGGAATGGTTTGTGACAGACAGGTATCAGCAAGAGTGAAAGGGAAGGTCTACAGGACAATAGTGAGACCAGCTATGTTATATGGGTTGGAGACGGAGGAACTGACCATAAATTAGGAGACAGAGCTGGAGGTGACAGAGTTAAAGTTGTTAAGATTTGCATTGGGTGTGATGAGGATGGACAAGATTAGAAACGAGTACATTAGAGGGTCGGCTCAGGTTGGAAGGTTGGGAGACAAAGTCAGAGACGTGAAATTCCGTTGATTTGGACATGTGCAGATGATGGATGGATGGATGGATGGATACTTTATTAATCCCCAAGGGGAAATTCACATACTCCAGTAGCACATACTGATAAAAACAATATTAATTAAAGAGTGATAAAAACACAGTGCAAGTTAAAAAGTGCAAGGTGGAGAGTGCGAGGCAGGTATAACAGTCAATAACATTGTATAATGTTACTGTTTAACCCCTTGGTGGAGTCGCATAGTGTGGGTATATTGGGAAAAGGATGTTAACGATAGAGCTGCCAGGAAAGAGGAAAAGAGGAAGGCCTAAGAGAAGGTTTTTGGATCTGGTGAGAGAGGACATGCAGGTACTGGGTGTCACAGAGCAAGATGTAGAGGACAGGAAGATATGGAAAAAGATGATCTGCTGTGGCAACCCTTAACGGGAGCAGCCAGAAGAAGAAGAAACCTGATATCTTTAAGAAGACTAGGGGGCTTCGTCCCCTGCTCGCTTCGCTCGCCAACCCCCGTGTTTAGTTTTTCCAGACACACTTTTAAGATTTTTTTTCTTTGAATTGTTGCTATTTCATTAGTTTCACTTTTATTTCAGAATTTCTGTAAAAACAATATTTGTAACCTTTCAAGTCCAAATATGCTGAATCTTTTAAATGAGGTCAGTGAGACATGTGTTTAATGACTTTGTCAGGTTAGAGATAATGAAAACTGGAATTCAAAAGACTCCAAAAAACATAGGCGCGAAATACATGCAGAGCAAGATATTGAATATGAAAGCAGAAAAAAATGACAGTGTCAAAAAAAAAAAAAAAAAAGTAAACATTGTATTAGCGCAAAAAAAAGAGAAATTATTACTCGGAGAAATAACTAAAAGGCGAATAGAGATTGAATATATGGACACAGGTGATATGTCAAGTATGTAAATATTGTAAGGCTTTGAAGTTTAAGTCAGAGAATTTCAAAAACATGTTTTACCTCACATGCATTTATTGTTTACTTTGCAAAAAAAAATTATTAACTGATGATGATGTAGATCGCTTTGTCTGTGCTGAAATTCCAAACAGAGAAACCTATCCTGAATTATCTCTAACCTGTTCTGCATATGTTTGGCCCTTTTGTTTTGTAACCTGTTTATGATGTTTTATTTTGTTTTCCACTCTGTCTTTTATTTCTGACCTCACTTTGTCCTGCTTTTCTTTCAATGACACCTGGTCTGTAGTGATTATTTTCCCTTTTTCGAGTATTAATTTCCATTTGTTTGTGCTACTGCGATCTTTACTTTCTCTTTTTATACTTTCTAATTTTCCTACTTTCATATTCTTAAACTTTCTCCACATTTGAATCGCGCATATGTTTTTTTTTTTTTTGGAGCCTTTCGAATTGCACTTCTTTCATAATCTGCTCTGCATGTGTATAGCATCAACATTTGTGAACGTCTTTATGAAGTTCTACTTTGTCTTTTACTCTGTCTTTTAATTCTGAGCCCGATTGGACGTGCTTTGTTTCAGTTCCACTTGTTACAGGCTAATTATTTTCTGAATTTGTACCTAAATTATTTTTTCTTTTTTCTTTCCAACGTCTCCGCGCTGCTTTCTTCTTCGCTTATTCGTCGTCGTTTCATTTATAACATATTGTCCTTATACGCTTTATATGCGCTGAGACCCAGGATCTGTAAATCCTTCACAAGACTGAATGTTTTGCTGCCCCGTTGTCTTATTTGATAGATTGTAAGTAGGGTGTATCTTGCAAGAATCTCATGTTCTATGTCATCGCGAGGCGGTCCTGGGTCAACCTCTTGGCACAATGTTTCATGTTTACGGTCCCCACGAGACGCACCATGGCAAGTCTCTTTGGTCTTGCGTGTATTTTAAATGTCTTCCGAGAAGATCACGTATCGTAGCCTTGCTTTTGCTTTCAAGGCAAGGATTTTTTTTTTTTTATAATAGAGAGATACATTTTCAACAGCCTAGCAGTTGTTTTATCATGCATCTGCAAAATCTTAGAGGACCATATATCTGCTGTTTAACTTGGCATTTTCAAATTGTGCATGGAATTTGCTTAAGAAAAACAGAGTATTACTGCTCAAGAAAATGGCACCTCATGTGTAACTGAATTCCCCAAGAAATATTATGACCTATCACTGCTGGGTTTCTCTTCTGAGTGTCAGTGGTTAGGAAACAGATTAGGAGTTTTCCCAAGCTATGAATGGACATACAGATGCCCTACGCCAACCATACTTAACTTAGTTCATCTGAGTTCTGGGGAATTTATGAGATTAAAAACTGCTTTAGATAACATTCTGGCAGTTGAAGCCCCAGAGAGATTTAAGTTTCAGATACTTATGGGTCTCATCTGAAGTTTGAATGAGAAATGGTGATTGCTGAATCATACAGTAATTCACAACATCCTTTCACAAGCACTATGGCTGCACTCAATAAAAAATATGTACAGCCTCACCAGCTATCTCTGCAAAGTATATCTCAGTTAATGGATGGTCAGCTCACAGCTAGTGAAGCCTTCTGACATCAATGATGCTACAGTCATCTTTTGGCAGATCACTTCTGGGAGCACTTCACTAAGTTCTATCTGCCAGGATTCCAACCTCGTCAGAAGTGGCAGACAGAGGCATCAAACATTAAGAGCCACAGTTATGACTGTGGACCACCACATGCCCAAGGCTATGTAGCCAGTGAGACATGTTTCCCAATTGACTCCACGGTCTGCCAAAACGGTGCGGATGGTAAAAGTAAACTTTGCAGACAAGCACTACCTGTACCATTTGCCACAAACTCTTCCGGTACCAGTTGTGATGGGCAGCCACGGCCATTACCTGGCTGGGATGCCAACAGAATGGAAGGATCCGGGGGACAGGGCATTGGTGAGGTAAAACCTTCCCTGGGAGGCTACAGGGTAGGGCTTCTTGGTGGCTGTGGCACAATGGATTTCCACAGGGCATGCTGGGAGCAGGAGTCTGGTACAGCCCTGCTGGGTTCCATGGGGGCCGCCAGGGGGAGCAGCAGAGCTCTATAGTGGACCTTCCACACCTGAGAGTGATTCCAGGTAATCTTGATGAGCCACCTGGAACACTCCCAGGACCTGAATAGAAGGAGCTGCCTCACTCCATTTGGGGAGCCAGAGTCGGTGGACGAAGTTTGCTGGGAAAGGGAGTTGAGGCGGCTGAGAATGAGATAGAAGAAAGGACTGTGTCATGCTCTGTGTTTTGCCTTGTGTGTTGTGGAGTCTACAATTGTAAATAAACTGTGTGTTGTGTGGCAATTAGTGTCCTGCCTGTCTGTGTTGGGGAAAGGGCAGCTGTACACACCCCTAGGCTTCACACAGTTTTACCTCTCTAAAATATAACTGTGACTAGAAATTTTTATTTTTCTCTTTTTTTAGCAGGGGTGGTTGTTAAGATGTCTGGCAATATGATTAAAAAAAAAAGAGGGTGAAACATCTCTCCCCCTACTCCAGAAGTCTTTTCTTTTCTTTTTTCCTCCTGCTTACAAGGTAACAAGCCAGGATGCAGTTTCACAATTCAGTGAGCTGGACACTAATGTGTTTAGGGTTTATATCTTTAGCATTTGTGTGTAAATATAAGTGTTTTTATAATTCAAGTTATCAGTGGATGCCATGTTTTGGGATGGCACCAGTGTTGCATTGTATATCTAAGGTAAATTGTATTGCATAAGGACCCACTACATGCAAAAGCTGCATGTGTGTTGATGCTAAGACATTGGCACAATGGTTACTGTTTAAAAGAAACTACTGTAGTTAATATTTTTAATGTCTGACATGTGTGACTTCTGCTAATGTTATCATCCTTCCTTCAACATCTGCAATAAGATGCTGCAGATGTTCTATCAAACAGTTGTGGCGAGCGCCCTCTTCTACGCAGTGGTGTGCTGGGGAGGCAGCATTAAGAGGAAAGACGCCTCACGCCTGGACAAACTGGTGAGGAAGGCAGGCTCTATTGTTGGCATGGAGCTGGACAGTTTAACATCTGTGGCAGAGCGAAGGGCGCTCAGCAGGCTCCTATCAATTATGGAGAATCCACTGCATCCACTAAATAATGTCATCTCCAGACAGAAGAGCAGCTTCAGCGACAGACTGCTGTCACTGTCCTGCTCCACAGACAGATTGAGGAGATCGTTCCTCCCCCAAACTATGCGACTCTTTAATTCCACCAGGGGGGGTAAACGTTAATATTTAACATTATACATAGTTATTGTCTGTTTTTTTCACCTGTATTATTATCATTCTTTAATTTAATATTATTTATTGTATCAGTATGCTGCTGCTGAAGAATGTGAATTTCCCATTGGGATTAATAAAGTATCTATCTATCTATCTATCTATCTATCTATCTATCTATCTATCTATCTATCTATCTATCTATCTATCTATCTATCTATCTATCTATCTATCTAGATTGGAAATGAATTGCAATACATTCAACTATGTTAATATGGGGTCAAATGTTAAGTTCCAGATCCACATGTTAATATTTAAATATTGTACGTCTATTTTAAGATGCCATTTCTTCCATACGATAAAAGTACAGAACACTACTGATTTATTGCTGCCATTTACATTATATGCAATGCTATTAGTTTAGTACTATTTAATTTATGTGCATGATGGTATAGGTTCATGTCCTGTCTTTCAGAGAAAACCACACAAATACTTAATGTAACATGCATGAAAATGTGAAGGAGATTCCTTTGTAAGTTTCATATAGTGTGGACAAGGTGGTAAACACACTGGTTATCCTGGAAGACTTCTTGTGTCTCCTTGTCTCTGACTGGATATCTGCAGTCTATCCAACTTGCTGATTCAACAGTATATGATTGTGAGATCTGCCACAGAGCAATACCACTATTACATACTGTACCAAATATAAAAAATTAAGAATGCACTTAAGTACCCACACACACAGATCATATGTAAGGTTGTCTTTACAGGATTATTTTATACCTGCCTTCATATTTCCCACTAGTATTTTGCTCCTTCATTTCATCTTTATACCTTCTGCAAAATGAAATTCCACATTTTTAAATGTATCATTAGTTGCTAGTCTCAAATGAAGCTTTGTAAAGTCAAGATAAAAAAAAAATAAGAAAGGAAAAAAAAAGCTGCATATACTGTATCACTTTGATCAAAAGCATTTGACAATTCTACCATTAACCCCTTAACCGCCCTCTGCCGGATATATCCGGCACCGTTGTTTTATTGCTAACGCCATACTGCCGGAATTATCCGGCACATTTGCCTGTGGTTATATGAATGCCTGGCAAGTAGTATAACTGACGGTTTGGCGTGGGTATTATTACTACGTTGTATTTCGACAAGTCTGTGGTTGTTTTGGCGTGATTCGCATGTAACAGCTGTGAATATGGCGAAACGTAAACTGACTTCAAGTGAGGCTTTGCAGGCGATTTTGGTCAGTTCTGATCATGATTGTAGCAGTTCTGAAGAAGATTTTAGCGACAGTGATGAGCAGCAACGTGCGCTGCATGATACTGTGAATGAAGACGCATCGGATGACGGCGCTGAGTGGGTGTATCCCCAGCATCTCAGCTGGGCTGCTGCCCGTGGTGAACTACCTTTTCTGCATTCGTTTGAGGGAACGTGTGGCTTTATTGTTGATGTAAACAATTACACTGCTGAGCAGTTTTATGAGCTGTTTGTGTCTGATTTGATCAGACATTTTGTTCATCAGACAAATCTGTATGCAGCACAGTTTATTGAGAAAAATCCCAATTTACCTCCACATTCCCGTGTTCATGCTTGGTTTGACACTGATGAAAACGAAATGAAAAAATTCATTGGGATTTTGATGTTGATGGGAATAATCAGAAAACCAGATATTGAGATGTACTGGTCTACAGATCCTATGTATGCAACACCTATTTTTGCAGCTGTCATGACACGTAACCGATTCTCTTTGCTGCTGAAATTCTTTCATTTGAATGACAACAGAAACGAGCCAGATAAGAAAGATCCAAACCGCGACCACTTGTTCAAGCTACGTCCTTTGATTGATCATTTATTTGAAGCATTTCAGTTGCCCTACATGCCAGGACCGTCAGTTGCAGTTGATGAAAGTTTATTGTCGTGGAAGGGCCGCTTACAGTTTCGACAGTATCTACCATTGAAAAGGGCACGGTTTGGTATCAAGATGTTTTGCTTAGCTGAGAATTCAGGTTACATTTATAGATTTCGTGTATACACTGGCAACTTGCACAACATTTAGTGGTCAATACTGCTTGAATAAATGTAAAAAATGTAAAAAAAATGTAAAAAAGTAAAAAAACGAAAATTGTTCAGATTTCGCCTGGCGTGGGGAATATTTAGGGAGTTGGCGGTTAAAGGGTTAATGACATATTATGTTAAAGTGACATATTATTAGTGACATGACATATTATGTTAAAGCCAGGTCTGTTCACTACAACACCTGTAGCCGATGTGCTGTCAAACCTTTTCTTTTCTGATTATTTCCTTTAATTCACTCATGATTCACATCTTAAAGGATAAGTTTGGTATCTTTTAAGTTAACAATATTTTTTCACAATAATGATATATTTTACTTTGCCACATGAAACTGTCTTCTAAAGTGAAGCCCATTTTATAAATTTTACAAAATAACTAGCCCGCTCTTGCGTTTTATAATACAGCCAATAGGTACTAAGGTCGCTTTCTAAAATAAAGCCTTAAAACTTAAATACTAAGCATTAACTTACTATTTTGAAGTAGCAAACATGCTTGTGAACATAAGAGTTAAACTAAAAATATATATAAGAGATTCTTGGTACTATCCTCTCAAGGTAAGGATACGTTTGTCTATTTGCAGTAGCTGTTGTTGTGGGGAGAGTTATGACAGGCCAATGTAGAACACCCCAAGCCAGCCCATTGCATTCCGTGTTGCAATTTTATACTGTATAGCCTATAAAGTAAGCTGTACACCAAGTGGCAGCATGGTGAAAAGCAAACATAGGAGTTTAATTGCATTTTGTATATATAATAATACATCTGAGTTGAACTGATTACACTGTAATTTATTTTTAATAAAAGCCTTAAATTTTTGACAGTGGAAAGCTACCTTTTCAAAAAAATGAATAAAGAAGTGTGTGTGATAAAGGAGATTCTAGCAGCACAAACCAATTATCAATTTTTGAAATACATGATCTGAGGATATTGTAATAAAAGAACAGAACACGATGTTTTTTAATTTAAGTAAATTCACTTACACGGATACTGTACCAATCAATCTGTAAACACATGGGAAAACATATAAGCTCCATGTAGAACCTGATGCTATAAGGGAGAAATAACAGCTCTTGTGCTACCATTCTGCTTGTGTTAAAATATCTGTACTAAACTTACTTAGCTTAAATCTGATTAAGCTTATGTGAATGTGCACTGCGAAACTGGCTCTAATGTGTATGCATTTGGTAGCCCTACAATGGACTTATACCCTGTCCTGGTGATATTTCTGCCTTGCACCTGAAGCTTGCTGGTATAGGCTCCAGCTGCCCAACGATCCTGCCCTGGTTAAGCGGCTTATTACTGTTGGATCAATGGATTATTACTATTATTGCACCTATGCCAGAGAAAAATATATGAATAGACTGGAATTAAGATATTGAAGGCAACAGTTATGATGAAATTATTATTAGAACATTATCATCAACCATTACAATTATTATATAGGTGTTGTTCCTGCCTTATGCCCTAAGATTGCTGGATAAGTGATTTAGGAAGATGGTTCGATAGAGGAATGGATGCATATAACATCTGTTCAGTTCTTGTTACTTGATGGCATGTTCTGGGCATGTTCAATATTCTTTGTCACTGATGAAAATGTATGCTTTATGAGTCTAGCAGAAGCAGGCAATGTCTTTGCGAAATAAAGAAATAAGCTTCCTAAAACTGAAAGAATATAAGCGAACATGTGACTTTTTTAGTTATTGTTGTCTAGTCGTTGACACAGCAGAGATAGCAATTCACCACGGCGCATTAACATTTAATGTCATTAAAAGCGCTTGGTGGTGACTTTCCAAGGTGAGTCTATGTCCCTAGACCTAAAACAGTGTCACGGAGGAAGACAAACAAGACTTTTGACAAAGTGAAGTCTCTTTGTAAAATGGCTGAATCTCGCAAAAATGGGCTGCTTTTTATGTTCTTAAAACAAAATGGATATCCTATTTTGCAATATGTATGTAATCTCGAGATCCAGATAAATACTCAAAATAATTTTTGGCTTGAAAAATAGATGCATTCTGTAAGTTTTAAGACTTTTCTTTATAATAGGATGCCAAAACCAAAAAGTTCCATTTTAAAGTGCAGCAGCAGGCTAGTTATATTTTAGAATGCAATTTCATGTGGCATCCATATTATTAACCGAGAATGATAAACCGGATATGGACGCAGGTACATGGCATGCCCGTGGACACAGGAGACATAGTGCGCAGGCGCCGATACATGGCATACCCATGGACACAGGAGACATAGTGCGCAGGCGCCGACAGCGAGCGAAGTCCGATCCACCAAGAACGAAGGAGTCACAGCTCAAAAATGAAGGAGCTCAGCTAACGTAAATAAGAAATGAGGCAACGCGCCCATAGGTGACGACACAGCCACACAAAAAAGAGGATTCCACGCTGCACCCCAGAGTCAAACGGAAGAGGCTACGGAGGCTCCAGAGGTCCACAAAGATAGTACGGAAGGCGCGTGAAAGTACGAAAGGCGCATGCGCCTACAACGCGCTTCTGAACTAAACGGCCACACTACACAGCATGGCCCACGCGCTTCTAACACACCTACGGAGGCCCCACAGGTCCACAAAGATGCGAGCCCGCATGGATAAAAACAATAGACGTGGGCGCCTGCAACGAGTGTCTGAAACCGCGGAAGCAAAACTGTCTCGGCTCCAAAACCAAACAGCTCGACTAACGGAGCTACAAAACGAGCCCGCATGGACCAATGCAATGTACATAGATGCCTACAACGCGCATCTAAAACTGCGGAAGCAAAGCAGGCACGGGTTCAAAACGAACGACCACAACTGACGGAGATACATACAGAAGCGAGCCCGCCTGAATACAATTAATGAACGTAGGCGCCTACAACGTGCCCATCAAACAGCAGAGTGAATAGATAAACAGCAAAGAAAGGAACGACAGACGGCCGATAAACAATTCCGCCAATTAGCTGACAACGCATTCTGTTATGAGTCCACTATTAGTGGACATTCATTAGGATTAATGAATATACTTCCTTTGTTACACTCCAATATATCTCATACATTTATCAATGTATTTCGGGTTACCCAACACCGGGGGTAGGCGAGCGAAGCGATCAGGGGGCGGAGCCCCCTTGTACTAGTATATACCACAACTGTGAAGAAATAACTGACTTAAAAATACCAAACTTATTATCCTTTAAGATACCTTGCTTATAGTTAGCCTTGTCTCCTTTTAAATAAAAAATTAAATCTTTAAATAAAAAATTAAAACCACCTACACCTGAACACCACCAAAACCAAACAGCTGGTGGTGGATTTTAGGAGGCCCAGACCCCTCATAGACCCAGTGATCATCAAAGGTGACTGTGTGCAGATGGTGCAGACCTATAAATATCTGGGAGTGCAGCTGGATGATAAATTAGACTGGACTGCCAATACTGATGTGCTGTGCAAGAAAGGACAGAGCCGGTTATACTACCTTAGAAGGCTGGCGTCCTTCAACATCTGCAATAAGATGCTGCAGATGTTCTATCAGACAGTTGTGGCGAGCGCCCTCTTCTACGCAGTTGTGTGCTGGGGAGGCAGCATTAAGAGGAAAGACGCCTCACGTCTGGACAAACTGGTGAGGAAGGCAAGCTCTATTGTTGGCATGGAGCTGGACAGTTTAACATCTGTGGCAGAGCGAAGGGCGCTCAGCAGGCTCATATCAATTATGGAGAATCCACTGCATCTACTTAATAGTATCCTCTCCAGACAGAAGAGCAGCTTCAGCAACAGACTGCTGTCACTGTCCTGCTCCACTGACAGATTGAGGAGATCGTTTCTCCCCCAAACTATGCGACTCTTTAATTCCACCCGGGAGGGTAAACGTTAACATTCAACATTATACATAGTTATTGTCTGTTTTTCACCTGCATTATTATCATTCTTTAATTTAATATTATTTATTGTATCAGTATGCTGCTGCTGAAGAATGTGACTTTCCCATTGGGATTAATAAAGTATGTATGTATGTATGTATGTATGTATGTATGTATGTATGTATGTATGTATGTATGTATCTATCTATCTATCTATCTATCTATCTATCTATCTATCTATCTATCTATCTATCTATCTATCTATCTATCTATCTATCTAATATAACAATGCTTGCTAGTGGCCAGTTTTTAGGAATGTTCCCAATTTGAAGTGATTTTTGAAATACGCAATATGTTTTATGTATTTTATACAGAATATTTTTCCTTAAACACAGTCATATTTAAATAAAAAAAAATTGTATGCAATGCAATTAATTCTACCAACTGCAACTTTTGCCATGTCCTAAAATAAATCTAACTTGAGGTGAAAAACAACAAAACAGATTACATTTTGTCATTTACTCAACAAAAAGAAGACAGGAAAAAAAGCAAAAATCTGGCATGAAAAAGTAACTAAATCCTTAGTATTCCCATTTCTATTAATTTGTTTATTCACAACCAAATGCTGTCACTCAAGTATTTGTTTTGTTTGCTTTGTTAAAGAGAAGAAATATCCACTGCCTTTATATAAAAGCAGAAATCTGACAAGTCTGGACCATTTAGTTTTGGGAAAACCATGCCTAAGATAAAGACATATGAAGTGTTCTCATGGAAATGCTTGGTTAACTGGCAAACATTGATTTCATTTGAGTGGGATAGTGGGTGTGTTTTATGTATGAGAGACTTAGCTCAGAGACAGATGGAATCAATCCACCCTGTATCTGATGCTGCTGCAACAGGCTATAGCTTCCTCCTGTTTTGTCACAGGTATTTCATCATAAACACTAAGAATGGAACCTTGATTATTATGTAATCTTTCCCATAGTTTTAAATTAAGCAAAATGATATCCTTACCTGAAACTGCCAGTCAGGTCAGATGTGCCAGGTCTCAGAAGTACTTGAGTAATAAAATTTGCCCCACGACTGCAAAATAAATTATATCATTATAATAAACATAAAACATGTACAGTGTTGTACATATTATCTAACTTTGACAGGCACCTGTTAGATGTAGTTAAAGAAAATGGCAAATCTAAAAAGGATTAAACGTTATATACTGTATACAGAAACTTCTAGACCCATAAACATCATCTGACTAGATGAGCCACTCAAGAATCACCACAGAAGCAAATATTTTCCAAAATATACAGTGGTGTGAAAAACTATTTGCCCCCTTCCTGATTTCTTATTCTTTTGCATGTTTGTCACACAAAATGTTTCTGATCATCAAACACATTTAACCATTAGTCAAATATAACACAAGTAAACACAAAATGCAGTTTGTAAATGGTGGTTTTTATTATTTAGGGAGAAAAAAAAATCCAAACCTACATGGCCCTGTGTGAAAAAGTAATTGCCCCCTGAACCTAATAACTGGTTGGGCCACCCTTAGCAGCAATAACTGCAATCAAGCGTTTGCGATAACTTGCAATGAGTCTTTTACAGCGCTCTGGAGGAATTTTGGCCCACTCATCTTTGCAAAATTGTTGTAATTCAGCTTTATTTGAGGGTTTTCTAGCATGAACCGCCTTTTTAAGGTCATGCCATAGCATCTCAATTGGATTCAGGTCAGGACTTTGACTAGGCCACTCCAAAGTCTTCATTTTGTTTTTCTTCATCCATTCAGAGGTGGATTTGCTGGTGTGTTTTGGGTCATTGTCTTGTTGCAGCACCCAAGATCGCTTCAGCTTGAGTTGACGAACAGATGGCCGGACATTCTCCTTCAGGATTTTTTGGTAGACAGTAGAATTCATGGTTCCATCTATCACAGCAAGCCTTCCAGGTCCTGAAGCAGCAAAACAACCCTAGACCATCACACTACCACCATCATATTTTACTGTTGGTATGATGTTCTTTTTCTGAAATGCTGTGTTCCTTTTACGCCAGATGTAACGGGACATTTGCCTTCCAAAAAGTTCAACTTTTGACTCATCAGTCCACAAGGTATTTTCCCAAAAGTCTTGGCAATCATTGAGATTTTTCTTAGCAAAATTGAGATGAGCCCTAATGTTCTTTTTTGCTTAACAGTGGTTTGCGTCTTGGAAATCTGCCATGCAGGCCGTTTTTGCCCAGTCTCTTTCTTATGGTGGAGTCGTGAACACTGACCTTAATTGAGGCAAGTGAGGCCTGCAGTTCTTTAGACGTTGTCCTGGGGTCTTTTGTGACCTCTCGGATGAGTCGTCTCTGCGCTCTTGGGGTAATTTTGGTCGGCCGGCCACTCCTGGGAAGGTTCACCACTGTTCCATGTTTTTGCCATTTGTGGATAATGGCTCTCACTGTGGTTCGCTGGAGTCCCAAAGCTTTAGAAATGGCTTTATAACCTTTACCAGACTGATAGATCTCAATTACTTCTGTTCTCATTTGTTCCTGAATTTCTTTGGATCTTGGCATGATGTCTAGCTTTTGAGGTGCTTTTGGTCTACTTCTCTGTGTCAGGCAGCTCCTATTTAAGTGATTTCTTGATTGAAACAGGTGTGGCAGTAATCAGGCCTGGGGGTGGCTACGGAAATTGAACTCAGGTGTGATACACCACAGTTAGGTTATTTTTTAACAAGGGGGCAATTACTTTTTCACACAGGGCCATGTAGGTTTGGATTTTTTTTCTCCCTAAATAATAAAAACCATCATTTAAAAACTGCATTTTGTGTTTACTTGTGTTATATTTGACTAATGGTTAAATGTGTTTGATGATCAGAAACATTTTGTGTGACAAACATGCAAAAGAATAAGAAATCAGGAAGGGGGCAAATAGTTTTTCACACCACTGTATATATATATGCATTCACTACTCCTACTTGGGCAACTTAGTGTCCACCTAAACTGATCTTTGGGATGTGGGAAAATCAGGGGATGCTCAGGAAAAAATATTCACAAAAACAAAAACAAATGTTTACACATTTTAGAAGGATGAGGGGGGGCTTTTTAAAAGAAGTACATCAAGTTTTGCTGTTTTCCTGCTACAAGTAACTGGGGACAGACAGATAACATGTGGCTCCCTGTGGTACGGCAGGTCAGCAGCATGATAATCGGGAGCCCATTTTTAATAAATAAATAATTAATTGGCTGGCTCATTCTCTGTGGGTGTGCATACTCGTGGCTACATAGGAGTTGGTGGAGTGACTGAGGCGAAACGCCCATGCACGTGAGGGTTTAATTTGACTCAATTGCTTCATCGGCTTCCTGCAGTGCGCGATTAAGATGCTGCACTCACAGAGGGCTATAACTAATGAGCCGGCATGAAAAGATGAGGTCCGTGGGGGGAAAAAAAAGTAATTCGGAGGAAAACAGAAAAGAAAAGAAGAATTGATCGGGGCAAGGGAAAGAAAGAGAGAAGATCAAAGGTTAACAAGACAAAAAGAAATGCAAGAGCAAGAGGGTGCCAATGTTTAGAGAAGTTTAGAGTAGTGCGTGGCCAGCGCTCAGGAGGGATCTTGGGGATCACTCCTGTTCAGCTACTAGGGAGCAGGATTTTTTCGTTACACTCAGGATTGTCCTCTCGCAGGGTGTAGTACTGGGAACAGTATATTTTGAAGAAGATTCTTGGCTGTGTTTTTAACCTCGTTTTTATGGAATATTATTATACATGTATCTAGATTGCAAATACCATACATTGCATCAATGTTCATATTGCTTACTACACGTCAATATTGCTGCTATTTCTTTGTTTTGTCTTTGCACAATGTCTTGTCTTGTTTGTGTTTTAATTTTAAATTTTAATTTTAATTCTATTTTTAATGTATTATTTGCACTTCATGTTGTTACACTGTGGACCCTGAGATTCGCAATTTCGTCTATCTGTATACTTGTATATGGTTGAGGTGACAATAAAGTTCGCTTTGACTTTGATATTTATTTGCATTTTAAGCTCCACAGTTCAATAAGGATTTATTTATTTATGGATGGAAGCACTGCACTTTTACAGTCACTTTTCTTTAGTTGGTTTTGAATAAAAGCACTAGAGCACCTTTGCCCCTACCCCTTGCTTTGTGTATGTGTTTGTTTCTCACCGGCCAGGCTCATCTCGGTTACGGTACTAACAGTTGTGGCAGATGGCTGGGACGCCCCTTTGACACTGGATATGGAGGAGCAGTCATGGGATGCACACTACGTCACCCAGAACACTTGCTGGCAGCCCCCCTGGGTTGCATTGGGGCCAATATTTTGAAACACTGGAGCTCATTCCTGTTGGGATCCGTGGCCACTGCCAGGGGGAGCTGCACGGCCTAACGAGCCTATCTGGGCGGGAACGCAGCCACACCTGGAGGAGCAGCCAGAAGTAGGTCAACAAGCACCTGCAGCACTTTTGGGTGGGCTATAAAAGGAGCAGACAGTCACCACTCCAGGCGCCAGGGTCGGGAGGAGGAGTGAAGGAAGATGAGTGATTTTTGGGTGTTTTTGGTGTTTTCTTTGGTGGTGTTTTGGGCCTGTGGGACACGGAGAAGATGTGCCCCATGGCTGAAGAAAAATTAAAAACCTATTTGTTTATTTTTATACGTGCCTCTGCTGTCAGTCTGAGTCGGGTCGACGCCTATATAGCACATTTACCACATAGTGTCGTGTTCAAAACGGAGCATGGAGCCGATCCACACTGTCAAACTCCCCAAAGTAATGCATTCAATTAAACCATGAGTAATTATTTGTAAAGTTTACCTCTTTCTGTTTAAATTACTTATGTATTGAGATCAAGACCATCATAAGTACCAGAGCTTTATATGGATGTCTTCCTCACCCTACTACTATGTTGTGCTTTAAAGATGTTGATTTCAACATATTTCAGAACATACATTCTAAAAAATTATACGGAAAATGTATTTATAGCATAAATCATATAATCAACAGCCACTGTGACATTTCTTACACATATAGAGAAACACACAGTATACTAGTCGCAAAACTAAATGGTTAAATGTAAAATTAAAATAGGTCTAATATAAAGTAAAATTGTCAGAACAGGTGAGAAAATCTATGGCACACAATTTTTCTTTAAGTTTAAAATGTAATACAAAAGGCTATTATTTTACTTCATGTTCATAATTCATGTGTAACATCTAAAAGCAAAAGTATTGGAGTTCACTTAGACAGCTTCTCCAAATGTATTGCATTTTGATTCAAGGCAAAGGATTAATCATGCCAAAACTGAATGTAATCAAATGACCAATCTGCTTCCAGAGGTGGTCCTTTGTATTATATATAATCTGACATGAAAATTTTGTGCTGTAGGTAAAAGCAAACAATCAGATGGTTGATATGTTTTTAATTATGACACTGTAAACCACACCAAAACGAAATGCACCTCAAGTATAAGAATTGGATTAACATGTTGAACTGCATTAATTTTGGTGTGAATAATCACCAAATTCTGAAAATGAGCTTGTTGTTTACTATGGTACTCTTTCGAAAAGTGAGAAAAAACAATGACTCCATCTGGAAGCCTGTAGGCAAATTACACATTATGTGTTTAATTAATTTACATTATTGTTATTTTCCCACAATTCTTAAATAAAGAGGAATAAATACTATTTAATTGTGTATTAGAAGTTCTCACATTTTCCCTGACTGTGCAATGTGTGTTTATACAGTATCTCAAAATAAATAGGGAATAACTCAAATATGTTGAAAGATAACTAGAGTCATTTAATTAGAAAGCAAAGAATGAAACAATATAATGAAGAAAAAAACAGTACTGATGATGGCCTGCATAGAGTCTACACCAGACTAGCACACATTCCCTTAAATTGTACAGTGGGTATAGAAAAGAATCACCCACCCTTCAAAATATTCACAACAGTATCCCAACAGACTCATGGATGTAATCAAAGTAAAACATGGTTCCACATGGGGGTAATCATTTAATTATCCCAGTGATTGTTTTTAATTTTTTTCTGAACTGTTGCTATTATATTTTTCATTTAGTTGTTATAAGCTACATTGAGTAAACACAGCTGGAAAAATATTTTTTTGTGTGTGTCTTTATTTCAGGCTGCAAAGCAACAAAATGTAAATATTTTGAAAGGGGTGATTCTTTTCTATGCACATTGTATATATTGAAAGAAAGTTTCCATATATACACCCTTATTCTTAGCATCAGCGATTTCCTGTGTAAAAAATCTTTGGCCTATACCAATCATCTGCATGTTCAATGTAGAGAACCTTTATGGCAGGTGTTACAAGGCTTCAAGATCCTAGGAGTATAATTGAAAAATTCAGCTATAGCCGAAGGATTAAACTTTAAATAATATGTAAGCATTAGGTTCATGAGATGGTAAATGGAATCTGCCCACGGAATTCAATTTAGTTCATTGCAGCCCAACTCACTCCCTCTATCTCCCAAGAGTAAACCAAGCCCAATTTCCTGGCCTGTCTTTAATTTTTTCCACCACCTTCTGGAGTTAGCAAAGCTACTACATTTGATTTAGGTTCAGTTTATATAAAACAAGTATCTATTGTCATCAGTAAGTATTGTTAGTTACAAAATGTTAAACATATTACAGGGGACAAAAAACTTACCTGATCAACTTTCTTCTCAAATCCCAGCCATAAACGCCTCCAATTCCACTATATCGAGTCCCTGAAACAATGTCATAACCAGACTCTTTCTGTTTCCTTAAAACAAAAATTAAATGTTATGTACCTTATTTATTGTATTGTACCTAGTTAGCACACTGACTCACAATGAAATAACAATGTTCAAATATTTCAGATTTCTCTTACAATAACTACCCTTGTTATTTATTATAGATAGATAGATAGATAGATAGATAGATAGATAGATAGATAGATAGATAGATAGATAGATAGATAGATAGATAACTTTATTAATTCCAAGGGGAAATTCACATACTCCAGCAGCACCTTACTGATACAAAAAACAATATTAAATTAAAGATTGATAATAATGCAGGTAAAAACAGACAATAACTTTGTATAATGTTAATGTTTACACCCCCGGGTGGAACTGAAGAGTCGCATAGTTTTTCTCAGTCTGTCAGTGGAGCAGGACAGTGACAGCAGTCTGTCGCTGAATCTGCTCTTCTGTCTGGAGATGACACTGTTTAGTGGATGCAGTGGATTTTCCATAATTGATAGGAGCCTGCTGAGCGCCCGTCGCTCTGCCACAGATGTCAAACTATCCAGCTCCATGCCAACAATAGAGCCTGCCTTCCTTACCAGTTTGTCCAGGCGTGAGGCATCTTTCTTCTTACTGCTGCCTCCCCAGCACACCACCGCATAGAAGAAGGCGCTCGCCACAACCGTCTGATAGAACATCTGCAGCATCTTATTGCAGATGTTGAAGGACGGTTGTGGCAAGCGCCCTCTTCTACGCGGTGGTGTGCTGGGGAGGCAGCATTAAGAAGAAGGACGCTTCACGCCTGGACAAACTGGTGAGGAAAGCAGGCTCTTTTGTAGGCATGGAGCTGGACAGTTTGACATCTGTGGCGAAGCGACGGGCACTCAGAAGGCTCCTATCAATTATGGAGAATCCACTGCATCCACTAAACAGTGTCATCTCCAGACAGAGGAGCAGTTTCAGCGACAGACTGCTGTCACTGTCCTGTTCCACTGACAGACTGAGGAGATTGTTCCTCCCCCAAACTATGCGACTCTTCAATTCCACCCGGGGATTAATAAAGTATCTATCTCTCTATCTATCTATTTATCTATCTATCTATTAACCTAACCTTCTTAAATCTGGAGACATGCGAGAGAAACTGGAGCATATGTAAGAAAACCCAAACAAATATAGGAGAAACAAGCAAAATTCTTTTATTAAAAATAGACAAATATAGTGACATTTGGTGTCACTACTGTGCTTAGTATTTTTGAAAATCTGTGTATGAATGTATGGTTTAAGGAACTAAGCCAAATATTTTGTTGGAAGTGGGCAATTTGTGACTGGCAAAGAAAGTATAGTATCAGGTGCTATGAAATGGTGCCCTATCCAATGTTTGTGTTGGGACAAGCTCCAGCTTTCCTGTAATCCTGCTCTGGATAAATGGGTTTATAAAATGGATGGATGTATGGATGGATGTATACTATCAGATTTTCTTTTTCATCTGTATTGCTAATACTGGCAGATATTATAGAAAAACAAGTACCCTAAGTTCTTGTCTATAAGCCGTGGCTTATCTAAGGAAAAAAATTGTGAAAATGAAAAAATAGAATATCGGCTTATACATAAATCCGGCTTATACAGTAATCCCTCCTCCATCGCGGGGGTTGCGTTCCAGAGCCACCCGCGAAATAAGAAAATCCGCGAAGTAGAAACCATATGTTGATATGGTTATTTTTATATTGTCATGCTTGGGTCACAGATTTGCGCAGAAACACAGGAGGTTGTAGAGAGACAGGAACGTTATTCAAACACTGCAAACAAACATTTGTCTCTTTTTCAAAAGTTTAAACTGTGCTCCATGACAAGACAGAGATGACAGTTCTGTCTCACAATTAAAAGAATGCAAACATATCTTCCTCTTCAAAGGAGTGTGTGTCAGGAGCACAGAATGTCACATAGATAGAGAAAACAATCTCTAGCAAACAAATCAATGGTGCTGTTTAGCTTTTAAGTATGCGAAACACCGCGGCACAAAGCTGTTGAAGGCGGCAGCTCACACCCCCTCCGTCAGGAGCAGGGGGAGAGAGAGAGAGAGAGAGAGAGAGAGAGAGAGAGAGAGAGAGAGAGAGAGAGAGAGAGAGAGAGACAGAGAGACAGAGTTTGTTTTTCAGTCAAAAATCAATACGTGCCCTTCGAGCTTTTAAGTATGCGAAGCACTGTGCAGCATGTCATTTCAGGAATCAGCTTTACAAAAGATAGCAACGTGAAGATAATCTTTCAGCATTTTTAGACGAGCGTCCGTATCGTCTAGGTGTGCGAACAGCCCCCCTGCTCAATCCCCATACGTCAGGATCACAGATAGTCAGCGCAAGAGAGAGAGAAAAGTAAGCAATCTAGCTTCTCAGCCATCTGCCAATAGCGTCCCTTGTATGAAATCAACTGGGCAAACCAACTGAGGAAGCATGTACCAGAAATTAAAAGACCCATTGTCCTCAGAAATCCACGAACCAGCAAAAAATCTGCGATATATATTTAAATATGCTTACATATAAATTCACAATTTAAATGACCGCTACACGCGCGTGTTGACTCGGCGACGCCCAGAGCAGAAAGAACGCGCTCCAACCGCGCCATGCGGGGAGTGAGAGAGACGTCAATATCTCACACTCTCTCCCCCCTTAAAGAAATTAAATGGGTGCGAGTGAGACCACTGACCTCCCTCCCTTCTATTAGTTATAGGTTATAGTACGTTCGGCTTATCCATGAGTCCGGCTTATCTATGATAAGATTTTATTTTAAAAATTCGTATGATTTTTGGTCTCCGGCTTATACACGAGTCCGGCTTATAGACAAGAACCTAGGGTAACCAAAAATGAGATAGACATTAGAAAGAGAAGCATGCCAAAGAACTTGAAAACAGCAGGAAACAAACAAAAAAAAACTCGAGATGTGATCATTTGAAACAAAAAGTAGTAAATACAACTCCAACAGCAAAAACACTGTAACAATGGTAATTTTATGAAAATGATAATGAACTTATCATTTTTTGATGAAGCGCCAAAGTTAAAATAACAGTAAATGTGGCTTTTGCAACAGTTTGGACATCCTAATAAGTTATTACTTAGTAACAACCCCTTTGCAAAATAAAAATATATATATCACAGCTTGCAAATGTTTTTTTCAGCCAGCTACGAGTCTTGGGATTCTTGTTTTAGAATTTTTTTATACATTTTAAGAGATACCAAGCCTGTTCTTGCATTTTAAAATAGAGGTGATGTGGTCAGGGTCCAAAGCTGAAAACAAAACACTTTAAAACCTTTGTAATATGTCCACTTTGAAGCAGAAAAAGTTTTGATTTAAAAAAACTTGCACTCTAAGTTTCTGAGGCATGCTTGTAACAACAAAAGTAAACTGGAATTAATAAATCCTGGCACAGATTCTTGGTATTATTTTCTAATATCTCAATATTTCAGAAATTGCTAAATTTAAATTGATGAGCTGAACATACAGGCCAAACCTCAGCAGCACAATCTCAGGAGCAGTGTTGGGGGTAACAAATTAAAGGTAATGGTCTTGTATAGTCAAAGTGCTTTTAACTTCTGTAAAATGAATAGCCTTGACACACGTAAAAAGGTTTGGGGCAGCCACCGATAGATTGTCCCTGGCTGCAAAAGGGTTTTGATACAGCACTCATGTGCACTATTTTGAGTTCTCCACTGAACTGACTAGTGGAGGAATGATGGCGGCTTTATAAGCCGAAAGGTGGAAGTGAAGTCATCTGGCTGGAACCAGAAGTGACTTCGGTCTAGGGGCGGGAACCAGAAGTGACGTTGCATCAGGCAGGTTTTCCCATTTTTGGCTTGTAAAAATAACAGAGGTAGGTTTAGTGCACCCCGCCACCTCCTGGCCTGGTGGGTAATTACCTCCACTTGGTCCACTCAGCTCACTCCTAGTCGCACGTGTGTGACACTTCTTTAAAGTAACGGGTAAACTAACACAATACTTATTTTTACTTAAGTAAAAACACCTGCGTTGTTATTATCTCAGCAGCAGTGTGTGTCAGGCAAGATTCAAAGTACCGGTACACTACTCCTTTGAAAGGCTCAATCACACAGCCTAGCAGAAAGGAATGTGCTGTGTGTAATCTAGTAAAAGAGACATATTAGTAAAGTGTCACTTTAATTTTTATTGAGTTATTTGCTATAAATATGTTAAAACAGTGTGATTAGGAGGAGCAGTGGCTGGTGCTCATACTGTAGATCTTTGGGGGCTCAAGTCGGGGATGAAAAAAAGGGATAGATGTTATTTACTTACTACACAACATGAAAGACTAAGTTTATTTATAAAACACGTGAAAATGATCACGTTTGACTGTGTTTCTGGTCAGTTTTATGACGGTGGATATATAAGCGCAGGATTTTTAAATAAATGCTACCTATTCAAATGTGCACTTCTCATCCAAAAGAAAAAAAGTAACACACTGTTTGTAATGCATTATATTGCATAATACAGTATGTAACTATGTATATAACATACTTTTTTGTAAGTTATGAGTAATGTAAGCAAGTTACGTTTAAAAATAATGTTCCCCACACTGCTTGGGGGACTTAGCCTCCAAGCTTATTTTCACATTCATGATGGCTCTTGATGATGCTTAATCTTTTTTGCACATTTTTTATGACATCAGAGCTTTTTGCCAAAGGAGAACTCCGTAAGTGGAGTTTTTTAAGAAACCAGGTTTCTGTAATAACACACAGTGTCAAGGGGTAGAGAACTGAAACCACTTTCAAGTATTAAAAAAACTGCATAGAGTGTATTATTTGGTTTTATCCAGTAAACAGCAGCAAAGACTGTATGATTATCCAAGGCAATGTATAAAATTTAAGATACAACTGGTTATGTTTCTTTCATTTTTTCAACTGGGGCACAGGCAGATAAATGGACTCTCTCATGGTAACATTGCCTGCATCATCATTTTTTCCTGCTATTATTACTGATTACCTCGATCAGCTGTTGCCGTCCTACTTTAATTTTCTTGCTTTATAGTCATTCTGGTGTGGCTAAGTCCAAAGTATATGTGCATATTTATTCATCTACCTATTTATTTAAAGAGCTTCTGTAAAAAAGCCAAATTTCCCCCTGGGGACAAATAAAGTTCTCTCTCTCTCTATCATATATATATATATATATTTTCACGGCATTCGAAGTCTGTGTCACAATCTGATAGTGTGGGTGGTTACCTACCAGGTAACGCTTTGTGGTTGGCCAGCAATCTGCTAACATCCGCCACGGTGCCCTCAGTTTGTGAAGAGCAGATCATAGAATGGTTGAAATAGTTTACTGTCAAATAAATGCAAAGAGTACACGACACGTGTTTTGCCCTCATTCTGGGCTCATCAGGTGTACACACTCCACTGCACTCCCACTCGGGAATCGAACCTCGGACGTCAGCGTCAGAGGCGATGCCCTTAACGTTGCGCCACGGCGTGTGGTTCGTTTATTTGACAGCATGTAGATCGGGGTAATTACACCCACACTATCAGATTGTGACACAGACTTCGAATGCCGTGAATGTAATTACCCCGATCTACATGCTGTCAAATAAACGAACCACACGCCGTGGCGCAACGTTAGGGGCATCGCCTCTGACGCTGACGTCCGAGGTTCGATTCCCGAGTGGGAGTGCAGTGGAGTGTGTACACCTGATGAGCCCAGAATGAGGGCGAAACACGTGTCGTGTACTCTTTGCATTTATTTGACAGTAAACTATTTCAACCATATATATATATATATATATATATATATATATATATATATATATATATATATATATATATATATATATATATACTAGCAAAATACCCGCGCTTCGCAGCGGCGAAGTACTGCCTTAAAATTGTTATTAAGAAGAAAAGTAAACATTTTTAAACTGAGGGAAAATATACAAATAATTATTTGTTAAGGATCTCTTTGTATACCACGCTGTCAGTTCGGCCCTATAAAACCTGCTTAACTTTTCTAAGTAAGCTGTAAGGAATGAGCCTGCCAAATTTTAGCCTTCTACGTACACGGGAAGTTGGAGAATTAGTGATGAGTGAGTCAGTGAGTGAGGGCTTTGACTTTTATTAGTATAGATACCCTACAAAGGCGGAGCCATGATTCCGGTTGGACTTGATACTGTTGATTCACTGTGGGATTTAGTAGTAATTGACAGTGGAGACAGAGAGGTAAAGCTCAGTTCCCTTAACCCACCTGAGATCTGTGAATTCTCATTGTCCACCTCACTCATATTTTTGCTTCCACTTTCACTCTCGACTGGAGCCGATGCTGCAGTGTGAGGTCCAAGTAGATCCATTCCTTCGCCAGTCTCTTCCAAATAAGTCTCTGGCAGGCCGTATTGTAAA